>NW_016808876.1:0-1428 GCF_001698545.2 Rhinopithecus bieti | reverse complement strand
ATATATTATATATTAAAATTATACATTAGAATTTATATATATAGACACATTCTAATGTACACATATATATTGGAATTTTTTATTAAAATCTTTAGAATTCAATTTAGTGGGGAAAATGTAATTATTTAATCCATAGTGTTAATAAAACTGGCTGCCTAGAATAAAACAACATTGTATCTCATATTACGTACCATATAAAATACAAACCAGATGAATTATAAACTCAAATATTAAATGAATAAAATAAATAAATAATTTTCAGGCAATTAGAATAATATAAGCTAAGGTTACGCATATCATTAGTATGTAAGAAAACTAAGAAATCATATTGCATAAACTAAGTGCAATTAATTCTTTGACATGCTATATAATATATTGTAAACAAAGTCAAATGGATCTGAGAGATTGAGAAAAGTATTTTGCAATGTTAATGAAGAAAATTATCTATAATATAAAATACATGAGTAAGAAACTGATTTTTAAGAGGTTAAAGAAAACTTATGAGAACAAGTAAAAAATTAAACAGCATATCAAAAAGGAGACAAGCCAATGACAGTGAATAAGTGAAAACAGGTTTAAACTCAGTACTCTCTGTGGAAATGAACATTTAACAAAAACAATTTAGCACTCATCCATCAGACTGACAAAAATTAAAGAGTAATAGGGACTTCTGATATTTGAGATGAAATAAAAGGTAGTATATCACAGATGATTTCTGGAAATAAATTTAATCATTTTGGAAGGCAATCTGGCAATATGAATTTCAGTTAAAAATGAATTGCGAACACAGTTACTTTAAGATATTTATTATACAAGATTTATTGCAACATCTTTCATAGTTACAAAAGATAAGCAGCTAAGTATATGCTTATCAATAGTTTAATGATTAGATAAGTTGAGGTTCGGCAATACCATTAAATAGAATTAGTTAGTTTTACATCAGGCAATTCAAAAAAGGTTTCTAAAAAGTGTGTTTGAGAAAAGACACGAGGAAGCAGTGTGTATAATATGACCCCGCACACTAAAAAATGACCAACATTTTCTACACGCTGATGTTTTCATATGATAGGAGCCTAATAAAGGCTATGAAAAGATTCATGAAAGATTGTTAACTTAGAGAGGAGTTTAGGAGGAAGTTCAACAAAAAACTTTAAAATCTGCAAAATGAATTGTGCTGTTTAAATGGATGATAATAGGATGTGATATATGAGTATAGCCATAGAAAAAATGTAAAAGCAAATTTCTAAAACATTATTGCTCTTTGTATCAGTGTGGCAAGATATATTTTGGTTTCTATATTTTCTTTTATTTTGTATATAATGTAAATGTTTCACAACGATGGTAATAAGGAGAAAAGGGAATTGATAATTGTAGAAAAACTAATATAATTTTTATAACCCATATTTATAATTCAGGAAAATGTATAAC
>NW_016808875.1:0-1605 GCF_001698545.2 Rhinopithecus bieti | reverse complement strand
GAGGGAGGGAAAGAAAGAAGGAAAGGAGGAAGGGAAGGAAAGAAAGAAGAGAAGAGAAGGAGACAGGAAGGAAGGGGAAAAAGAGAGAGGAAGGAAAAAAGGAAGGAAGGAGAGAAGAAGAGACAGAGAGAGGAAAGAAGGAAGGAAGGAAGGAAGGAAGGAAGGAAGGAAGGAAGGAAGGAAGGAAGGATCGATCTACCTTATTGGGGTTCTTGTGAGGTTTAGAAGAGTTAATACTTAAAACAGAATCTAGCCCATAGTAAGTATTTAGTTATTCAATAAATGTTAGTATTATGATTATTAAGAGCCCTGACTATAAGATAGTTTACAGATGAGGAAAGTGGTAGTCTCAGAGGTTAAGTAACTTGCCCAAGGTTACAAAGAACTACGTAGGAGAACCAAGTTGCAAACCAAGGTTATTGTCAACAAATGTCACTTGAATGAATGATAGCTTCAATTTTGTGAGTGTTTTATCCTGAGAAGACACAGGAAACCCAGATCAGAATTTCAAATTTCCTGAAGAGAATATTTATCAAATCTATCAAATACCTTACAAATCTCCCATGTCCTTTGATCTGGCCATGGCACTAGTAGCAGCACATCCTAAGTAATAATTACATTAGTGCACAAAGATTAAAGAGTAAGAGTTGGACAAGCATGGTGGCTCATGCCTGTAATCCCAGCATTTTGGGAGGCTGAAGTGGGCTGATCACTTGAGCTCAGGAGTTCAACACTGGCCTGGCCAACGTGGCAAAACCCCATCCCTACTGAAAATATAAAAATTAGCTGGGCACTGTAGTGTGCACTTATAGTCCCAGCCTACTCAGGAGGCTGAGGCAGGAGAATGGCTTGAACCCAGGAGATGGAGGTTGCAGTGAGCACTGCCCTCCAGCCTGGGTGATAGAGCAAGACTGTCTCAAAAAAAAAAAAAAAAAAAAAAAAAAAAAAAAAAAAAAAAAAAAAAAAAAAAGAAAAAAAAGAACCAACCTGGCTGGACGCGGTGGCTCACACCTATAATTCCAGTACTTTAGGAGGCCAAAGCAGGCAGATCAACTGAGGCCAGGAATTCGAGACTAGCCTGGCCAACACAGCTAAACCCCATCCCTATTGAAAATACAAAAAAAAAAAAATTAGCTGGGCATGGTGGCAGGCACCTGTAATCCCAGCTACTCGGGAGGCTGAGGGGGGAGTATCCCTTGAACCCAGGAGGCGGAGGCTGCATGAGCCAAGATTGCACCACTGCACTCCAGCCTGGGCGACAAAATGAGACTCCGTCTTAAAAAAAAAAAAAAAAAACAAAAACAACCTAAATATCTAGCAATAGAGGAATGGTTAAATAAAGTGCAGGGCGTCCATACATGGAATATAATGCAGGCATTTAAAAATCAAGTTCTTGAGCCGGGCGCGGTGGCTCAAGCCTGTAATCCCAGCACTTTGGGAGGCTGAGACGGGCGGATCACGAGGTCAGGAGATTGAGACCATCCTGGCTAACACGGTGAAACCCCGTCTCTACTAAAAATACAAAAAACTAGCCGGGCGAGGTGGCGGGCGCCTGTAGTCTCCCAGCTACTCCGGAGGCTGAGGCAGGAGAATGGCGTAAACCCG
>NW_016808874.1:0-917 GCF_001698545.2 Rhinopithecus bieti | reverse complement strand
GATCTCCTGACCTTGTGATCCGCCCGTCTCGGCCTCCCAAAGAAAACCATTTTCTTTAAAAAGAAATGGAAATGTGTAGTTTCCACTCACAGTAACATCATTCCCATTTCTTCTTTTATCTTCACCCCACCTTTATTGTGAAATTCCATGAAGTTAAAATCCCTTGAGATAGAGCATTATTTTCTCTCTACAAAATTGTTCTTTTCTATCATAATACTCAATTACTGAAGATCATTACATTAGGTCTAACACATAGCTATGCTGCACATGTACCCGTTTGCATTAAAACTTGCCATTCATTTATTTGTTACCCATAATTAATGTTGTAATATAGGCACCTGAAGAATACGTGCATGTGCGTTTACTGATCTTTTTCTCTGTGTCTAACCCCCACTAAAGCAAAACCTGTCAGAAGAGTTTATAAGAAGATAGCTTATTTGATAACATGTTTTGGAAAACAGAGCTGAATAACAGAAGAGTAAAAAGTTAATATATGTTAAAGAGAATTCGGAAGAGTTAATATATATTAAAAGGAGTATTATTAAATAGGCCTCTTCTACAGGCAACAGTTTTGTTATACAATAAATAGCCACATAAAGAATGAAAGGGAGAAGTTTTTAGGCATCGATTTCCAATGCCACAGTGTTTAGCTTGGCCCAAAGGATGTTATCTTCTTTCCACTTGAGATATCTTCTTTCCACTGGGTTCTTTCAGACAATCCAGGTACTGGCACCTGAGAAACCCTGGGGCCGGAGTGAGACCTCAGGTGTGGGACTGAAAAGTAGAAGTGGGCTTCCTGGACCTGGTTTGTAAATCACAAGAATCACATTTGAGGTCCAGGTTGTAAGATAATCCATAAGAGGCATCTCGCACTTAAGAAATATGTTAAGGCCGGGCGCGGTGGCTCAAGCCTGTAA
>NW_016808873.1:0-3266 GCF_001698545.2 Rhinopithecus bieti | reverse complement strand
TCAATGCACTCCCAAATATCCTTTTCCAGATTCCATGAAACCATTGTTATGAGACTGCTCAAGGAAAGAACAGTGTAACTCTTTGAGATGAATTCACACAACACAAAGAAGTTTCTCGGTAGGATTCTTTCTAGTCTTTTCTGAGGATATTTGCTTTTCAGTGTAGGGCTCATTGTTCTCCCAAATATCACTTTGCTGATTCCACGAAAACAGTTTTAGCAAACTGCTCCATGAAAAAATGGTATAACTCTGTGAGATGAAATCACATATTGCAAAGAACCTCCTCAGAAAGCTTCTTTCTCGTTTTTATCTGAGGGTATTTCCTTTTTCAGCATAGGCCTGAATGCCTACCCAAATATCCCTATGCAGATTCCACGAAAACAGTGTTATCAATCTGCTCAAGGAAAAGAACAGTGCATGTCTGTAAGATGAATTCACACATCAGAAAGCAGTTTCTGAGAGAGATTCTTTCTAGTTTTTATCTGAAGATAGATCCTTTTTTTGCTATAGTCCTCAATGCACCAGCAAATATCCCATAGCTGATTAAACAAAAAAGGTGTTCGCAAACTTCTCAATGAAAAGAACAGTGTAACATAGGCCTCAATATGCTCCAAAATATCCCTTTGCAGATTCAACAAAAACAGTGTTAGCAAACTGCTCCATGAAAGAAGGGTGTAACTCTGTGTGATGAATTCACACATCACAAAGAAGTTTCTCAGAAACTTCTCTTTAGTTTTTGTCTGAGGATATTTCCTTTGTCACTATAGGCTTCAATGTGATCCAACGTATCCCTTCTCAGATTCCTCAAAAACAGTGTTACCAAACTGATCCATGAAAAGAATCGTGTAACTCTGTGAGATGTAGTAACACACCACAAAGCTGTTTCACACAAAGCTTCTTTCTAGTTTTTGCCTGAGGATATTTCCTTTGTCAAAGTAAGCTTCTATGTGCTCTGAAATATCCCATTGCAGATTCCAAGAAAACAGTGTTAGCAAACTGCTCAATGAAAAGAACAGTGTAACTCAGTGAAATGAAATCACACATCACAAAGCAGTTTCTCAGAAACCTTCTTTCTCATTTTATCTGAGGATATTTCCTTTTCACAACAGTCGTCAATGCTCTCCCAAATATCCCTTTGCAGATTCCATGAAAACTGTGTTAGCAAAGTGCTCCATGAAAAGAATGGTGTAAATCTATGAGATGAATTCACACATCACAAGGAACTTTCTCAGAAAGCTTCTTTCTAGATTTATCTGAGGATATTTCCTTT
Organism: Rhinopithecus bieti; assembly: GCF_001698545.2. NCBI lineage: Eukaryota > Metazoa > Chordata > Mammalia > Primates > Cercopithecidae > Rhinopithecus > Rhinopithecus bieti. The sequence goes on along the minus strand of NW_016808873.1, from coordinate 1,996 downwards.
GTCACTATATTCCTGAATGTGCACCCGAATATCAGATCGCAGATTAAATGAGAAAAGTGTTAGCAAGCTTCTCAATGAAAAGAATGGTGTAACTCTGTGATATGAATTCACACATCACAAAGCAGTTTCTCAGAAAGTTTAGTCTTGGTTTTTATAGGAGGACATTTCCTTTGTCACCATATCTGCAATGTGCTCTGATATATCCCACTGCAGATTCCAATAATCAGCAATGTTAGCAAACAGTGCTACCACACTGCACCATAAAAATAATTGCATAACTCTGTGAGATGAATTCACAAATCAGAAAGCAGTTCTCAGAAAGATTCTTTCTAGTCTTTGTCTGAGGATATTTCCTTTGTCACCATAAGCTTCAATGTGCTCCAAATTATCCATTTGCGTATTTCATGAAAACAGTGTTAGCATACTTCTCAACAAAAAGAATGGTGTAACTCTGTGAGATAAATTCACACATCACAAAGCAGTTTCTCAGAAACCTTCTTTCTAGTTTTTATCTGAGGATATTTTCTTTTACAACATAGGCCTCAATGTACTCCCAAATATCCCTTTGCCGATTGCATGAAAACAGTGTTAGCAAACTGCTCCATGGAAAGAAAGGTGTAACTCTGTGAGATGAAATCACACATGACAAAGTAGTTTCTCAGAAAGCTTCTTTCTCCTTTTTATCTGAGGATATTTCCTTTGTCACCATAGGCTTCAATGTGATCCAAAATATCACTTCTCAGATTCCCCAAAAACAGTGCTCCCAAACTAATCCATGAAAAGTATTGTGTAACTCTGTGAGGTGAATTAACACATCACTAAGCGATTTCTCAGAAAGCTCCTTTCAGGTTTTTGTCTGAGGATATTTCCTTTGTCACCATAAGCTTCTATGCACTCTGACATATCCCATTGCAGATTCCAAAAAAACCGTGTTAGCAAACTGCTCAATGAAAAGAACAGTGTAACTCAGTGAGTTGAATTCACACATCACAAAGCAGTTTCTCAGAAACCTTCTTTCTCGTTTTTATCTGAGGATATTTCCTTTTTCACAATAAACCTCAATGCTCATCTGCATTATCCCTTTGCAGATTCCACGAAAACTGTGTTAGCAATGTGCTCCATTAAAAGAATGGTGTAACTCTATGAGATGAATTCACACATCACAAAGAACTTTCTCAGAAAGCTTCTTTCTAGTTTTTGTCTGAGAATATTTCCTTTGTCACCATAGGCTTCAATGCAATTTAAAATATCCTTTCTCTGATTCCCCAAAAACAGTGCTACCACACTGCTCCATAAAAAGAATTGCATAACTCTGTGAGATGAATTCACAAATCAGAAAGCAGTTTCTCAGAAAGAATCTTTCTAGTCTTTGTCTGAGGATATTTCCTTTGTCACCATAAGCTTCAATGTGCTCTGAATTATCCCTTCGCAGATTCCATGAAAACAGTGTTAGCAAACTGCTCAATTAAAAGAATGGTGTAACTCTGTGAGATGAATTCGCACATCACAAAGCAGTTTCTCAGAAACCTTCATTTTGGATTTTATCGAAGATATTTCCTTTTTCAACATAGGCTTCAATTCGCTCCTAAATATCCCTTTGCAGATTCCACAAAAGCAGTGTTAACAAACTACCCAATGAAATGAATGATTTAACTCTGTGAGATGAATTCACACATCACAAATCAGTTTCTCAGAAAGCTTCTTTCTACTTTTTATCTGTGGATACTTCCTTTTTCAAGATAGGCCTCAATGCTGTCACAAATATCCCTTTGGAGATTCCACAAAAAAAGTGTTAGCAATTTGCTCCATGTAAGGAAAGCTGTAGCTCTGTGAGATGAATTCACACATCACAAACAACGTTCTCAGAAAGCTTCTTTGTAGTTTTATGTGAGGATATTTCCTTTTTTCACTATATTCCTGAATGTGTGCCGAATATCCCTTTGCAGACTAAATGAGAAAATTGTTAGCAAACTTCTCAATGAAAAGAAAACCAGTT
>NW_016808872.1:0-2651 GCF_001698545.2 Rhinopithecus bieti | reverse complement strand
AGGATAAAACTAGAAGGAAGCTATCTGAGCAACTGCTTTGTGATGTATGCATTCATCTCACAGAGTTAAACATTCCTTTTCTCTCAGCAGTTTGGAAGCACTGTTTTTGTAGAATCTGTGTTGGCATATATTGCAGCATATTAAGGTCTATGGTAAAAAAAGGAAGTATCTTGAGATAAAAACTAGTCAAAGAAGCTATCTAAGAAACTGTTTGGTTATGTGTGCATTCATCTCACAGAGGTAAACATTTCTTTGGATTCAGCAATTTAGAAACATCTTTTTTGTCCATTTTGCGAATGGACATTTGGGAACCCATTGAGACCAATGGCAAAAAAGTGAATATCTTAGGATAAACACCAGAAAGATGCTATCTGAGAAACCACTTTGTGATCTGTGCATTCATTGCACAGAGTTAAACATTTCCTTTCATTTGTCAGTTTGGCAACACTGTATTTGTAGAATCTGTGAAGGTATATATTTGAGCACATTGAGGACTATGGTGAAAAGGAAAGATGTTCACATAAAAGTAGAAAGAAGCTTTGTGAGAAACCGCTTTGTGGTTTGTGCCTTCATCTCACAGAGTTAAATTTTCTTTGGATTCAACAGTTTGGTAACACTGTTTTGTCCATTGTGCAAAAGGACATTTAGGAGCTCATGTGGCCCATGGTGAAAAGCAAATATCCTAGGATAAAACTATAAGCAAGTTATATGTATGAGAAACTGCTTTCTGATGTGTGCATTCATGTCGTGGAGTTAAACCTTTCTTTCCATTTGGCAGTTTGGAAATGCATTTTGTTACATCTGTGAAGGGATAGTTGGGAGCGCATTGAGGCCCATGGTGAAAAGGAAACTTCTTAATATAAAAAGTAAAAAAGAAGCTTTATGAGACACTACTTTGTGATGTGTGCATTCAACTCACAGTGTTAAATTATTGTTTGGATTCAGGAGTTGGAAAACACTTTTTTTGTCAATTCTGCAAATGGACATTTGGGAGCTCACTATGGCCAATTGTGAAAAAGTGAATACCCCAGGATAAACACTAGAAGGAAGCGGTCTGAGAAACCATTTTGTGATGTGTGCATTCTTCTTGCAGAAACAATTAAACCTTTCTTTTCATTCAGAAGTTTGTAAACACTATTTTTGTAGAATCTGTGAAGGGATATTTGGGTGCACATTGAGGGTTATGCTGAAAAAGGAGACATCTTCTGACAAAACAAGAAAGACGCTTTCTGAGAAACTGCTTTTTGATGTGTGCATTCATCTCACAGAGTTTTCTTTGGTTTAAGGAGTTAGGAAACCATTATTGTCTTTTCTACAAATAGACTTTGGGAGCCCATCGATGACAAACGTGAAAAGTGAATATTCCAGGATAAAACTAGAAGGAAGCTATCTTAGAAATCACTTTGTAATATGTGTATTCATCTCACAGTTAATTCAGACGTTTGGAAACACTGTTTTTGTAGAATCTGCAAAGAGATATTTGGGATCAAATTTTGGCCTATGGTGAAAAATGAAACATCTTCACATATTAAGTAGAAAGATGCTTTCTGAGAAACTGCTTTGTGATGTCTGCATTCATCTCACAGAGTTAAACTTTTCTTTGGAATCAGCAGTTTGGGATCACATTTTTTACATTCTATGAAAGGACATTTGGGAGCTCCTTGAGGCGAATGGCAAAAGTGAATATCCCAGAATGAAAACTAGAAGAAGCTATCTGAAAAACCGTTTTGTCATGTGTGCCTTCATCTCACTGAGTTAAACTTTTCTTTTCATTCATCAGTTTGGAAACACTGTTTTTGTAGAAACTTTGAAGTGATATTTGGGAGCGCATTGAGACCTATTGTGAAAAATTAAATATCTTAAATTAAAACTAGAAAGAAGATTTCTGAGACACTGCTTTGTGATGTGTGTATTCATCTTGGATAGGTAAACCATTCTTTGGATTCAGCTGTTTGTAAACACTGTTTTTTTCCATTCTGCGAAAGGACATTTGGATGCTAATTGAGGCCTATGGTGAAAAAGGGTGTATCGCAGAATGAAAATTAGAAGGTAGCTATCTGAAATACCGTTTTGTGATGTGTGCTTTCATCTCACAGAATTAAACTTTATTTTCATTCAGCAGATTGGAAACACTGTTTTTGTAAAATCTGTGAAGTGTTATTTTGGAGCACATTTAGGTCTGTGGTGAAAGAGGAAACATCTTCATATAAAAAGTACAAAGAAGCTTCCTAATGAACTGCTTTGTGATGCGTGCTTTCATCACACAGAGTTAAAGTTTTCTTTGGATTCAGCAGTTTGGAAACACTGTTTTTGTCCATCTGTGAAAGGACTTTGTTGGCTCATGGAGGCCAATGGCGAAAGAGTGAACACTCTAAGTTAAACACTAGAAGGAAGCTATCTGAGAAACTGCTTTGTTATATGTGTATTCTTCTCACTGAGATAAACCTTTATTTTCATTGAGCAGTTTGGAAACACTGTTTTTGTAGAATCTACAAACGGATATTTGGGAGCACACTGAGGCCTATGGTATAAAAGGAAATAGCTCAAATTAAAAAAAAGAGAAGATTTCTGAGAGACTGCTTTGTAATATTTACATTCATCTCAGAGAAGTAAACCATTCTTTGGATTCAGCTATTTGGCAACACTGTTTT
>NW_016808871.1:0-2081 GCF_001698545.2 Rhinopithecus bieti | reverse complement strand
CATTTGTTCACGCTACCTCAGTGGAAGTAAATAGTCCCTATTGAGCCCCCAGCTTCACTGCTGGCTTGTAATGCACTATTCCCCAAAGTGGTGGTTTTTATTTCTGAAGAGGGGCTTCCTCACCCATCTTGTCCCATCAGATAACTCAGAGTTTGGTGCAAGCCTTGCAAATCATGTAGTACCAGCCCCTCATTGTAGCAGCTAGAAAATGGAGGCCAAGAAAAATCCACTGATGTGCCCCTTGCACAACACTAGTTACTAGTAGCCAAGTGCAGCCTAGAACGCAGGCTCCTGGCCCCGAGTCCTGTGTTCTTTCTTACCTAGCCTGGTGCTTACAGCTCTCCTAGGAGTAGAATGGCAAGCCCCAGCAGTGTTGCTGAGTGCCAGGCATGAAGCTAGGCAAGAATTAGGTCCTCTACACCCTTGCTACTCAAAGTGCATGCCACGGACCATCAGCATCTGCCCCATCTGGAAACCAGTTAGAAATGTCGAGTCCCAGGCCTCCCCCGAGACCTGCTGTATCAGACTCTGTTCTTTAACCATATCCCCAGGAGACTCACAGGCACATTAAAGTTTGAGAAGTGTTGCTCCACAGCAGGGAGAAAAAAAAAAAAAAGATACGCCTTCACTTTCTGAGTTAAGCTCAGACCATGTCCTGAGCTCATGTCACCTCCCATGGCAGATCACACTGAAGGACGAGCCGGTGATCTGACCCAAATGGACTTGTCTCCTTTAAACGCTAAGGCCGCTCGGATAACCTGCAGAATAGAATCCCGGGAGCCCCGTGGATGCCTTACGTAGTCCATACAACACATTTGTCTGTTTTGTTTCCTTGCTGAAATTCTGATTTACTTACAGACTACTGAGGGGTAAAATGGGGGAAATGTTGAGTAATAAAAGTACTTCTTTATGGAAGATCAAATATATCCTCCCCCACTTTTTTTTTTTCCTAACGTGGTTCTCTGTAAGAATTGTGGGTAAAGGAACTCAGCACATGCTTCATGCCGATTAAGAATGCAGGTACGGGAGTCAGCCTTCCTGGGAGCAAGGCAGAGCTCTGCTGGCTGCCATCCGTGCGACCTTGACAACTCAACCTTTGTGTCTCAGTACTGTGGGGTTTTTTTGCTTTTTTTTTCTGTTTGTTTGTTTTTTGAGACAGGATCTCATTCTGTCACCCAGGCTGGAATGCAGTCACACAGTCACATCCTAGGAGCCTCCAGTTCCTGGGCTCAAGTAAACCTCCCACCTAAGCCTCCCGGGTAGCTGGGACTACAGGCATGCGCCACTACACCCAGTTAATTTTTAAAATTTTTAGTAGATACTAGGTCTTGCTACGTTGCCCAGATTGGTCTGGAACTTCTGAGATCAAGAGAATCTTCTGCCTTTAAAATGGGAACAAAAATAACACTTTTGCTTTTCATCACAGGATGCTAGGAAACCTCATAGGCATATGATACAGATGAAATGATAATGATCAAGCCTGGCATACAGTGAGTGCTCACTAAATATAAGCTACTGTCATTATACATATCCTATGTGTCAGTGTCATTTAAAACCACTGCGGCCCCCAGAATAGTTTCTTCTCGTGATTGACCTAGATAATGATCAACAGCCAATGAACATAAAGGAACCAATAATGGACTGGGCGTGGTGGCTTACACCTATAATCCCAGCACTTTGGGAGACCTATGTGGGAAACTCTCTTGAGCTCAGAAGTTCCAGACCAGTCTGGGCAACATGGTGAAACCTGGTCTCTACCAAAAATTAAAAAATTAGCCAGGTGTGGTGGCATGCACCTGCAGTCCCAGCTACCTGGGAGGCTGAGGTGGGAGGATGGCTTGAGCCGGAGAGGCAAAAGTTGAAGTGAGCTGAGATCATGCCACTGTGCTCCAGCCTGCGTGACAGAGTGAGACCCCATCTCAAAGAAATAAAAAAGAAAATAAAAGAAACCAATATGCAGCCAGGCTCAGTGGTTCACACCTGTAATCCCAGTGGTTTGGGAGGCCAAGGTGAGAGGATCGCTTGAGGCCAGGATTTCAAGACCAGCCTAGGCAACATAGCAAGACCTCGTTTCTACGGGG
>NW_016808870.1:0-477 GCF_001698545.2 Rhinopithecus bieti | reverse complement strand
TCAAAAAAAAAAAAAAAAAAAAAACCTGTAAGAGATAACCTGGACGAAGATTTTAGATAAACTATTTTTCTCTGAAATCGAAGGAAGATAGGAAGGGTTTGGATCTATCAGTGAACAGAGAATAAAATGTAAATCTAATTCATGACAAATGAATTATTATTAGACACTACACAGGTCTATTTGAAAGAAATGAAGAAACAATAAAAAGAGAAAGCATGAGAGACTTCTCAATAGCCCATAAATATACAAAGTAAAGCAGAAAATAATATTTACACCACCATTGAAATTGAATGAATTACTTGACACTGAAATAACACAAATTCAAAAATTAAGGAAATAATATTTTTCTGAAATTTAAATATCTCTACCTAGTTCTCTAAGGGTGCAGCTATGGAGAGGTAAATGGCAACTAAGTCCAAATATTTGCTGAGAGTGATTCCACAGTTGAGATGAATGTAGAAATAATGAAACAAACTC
>NW_016808869.1:30876-34120 GCF_001698545.2 Rhinopithecus bieti | reverse complement strand
CTTAATTTTCATATATTGGTTTCCTGGTTTTCTTTTTTTCTTTCTGCACAGTTTGCTTCAGTTCTTTGATATATATTGTCTTAAGACAATGGAATTAACATCTTTGTAGAGTAAACCAATGTCTGGGCTTCCTTAGTAATAGCTTTTATGAATTTATTTTTTTCTTTATATAGATTATACTTTCCTTTTCTTCGTACACTTTGTGATTCTTTTGTTGAGAAGTGGTCATTTCAATATTATAATATGGTGACTCTGTAAATCAGATTATTCTCCCCAAGAGTTTCTCTTTTAAATGGTTAAAGTCTGCAATCATCCACTTGTTTGTGACATTTTCCAACTGATTTTGTAGAGATTGTCTTCCCTGAGGTCACTGAAGTTTCTGTTCCTTTAAGTTATGTTCAGTTAGTGTTTTGGTAGACATCCTTGGATAACAAAAGCAAAATAAAACAGACCAAAAATTTCTCTCTCAGGCTTTGCGTGTTACTCAGACATTTGTTTAACACTTGGCTAAAGTGTTTACAACTATCCCTTCGACTTCACTTTCTGTTTGCATATGAGGAAAGAAATCAGTAAGCAGTAAAAACTTAGGGTCTTCTTGGGGCTTGTCTGATTATATGTTCTACCTTGGGCACATACATGGCTTTCTAAAATCCTTAGTATTCAAGGGTACTTTTGAATACTCTAAATTTCCCAGTGAAGCTCTCTTTCCAGCTTTTCCTTCTATGTTTTATGTGCTCTGTTATATATGTCTTAACTGCATTATTTTCTCCAGGTAGTTTCAGATTTTATTTGCCTTTTATTCTATAAATGTATGCTTCTTTTCTGCCCTGAATAAATTCTGAGTTAGGTGAAACAAAGATGAATATCTTTTGTCGGTCTTTAAGGTGGTTCACAAATAGGTTAGAAGAGACAAATAATTTATGAATAAGGTGTGCTATGTTTCTTCCAGAGGCAGGTAACAGGGTCCCATACTCAGAATAAGACATTCATCTTTAAGACTGTCATTTAGCTGGAGACTGGTTGGAGCAAGGGCAAGTAAAAAATGCAAAAGTATTTTTCCTACTGCTTTTATCTATTTCTTGCTTCAGCATTCATTTGGTTGTTGTAGTTTTAACTAGTGTCCAGAGGTCTAATGAAGTTGTTTCTGACAGTTTCTGCTTTATTTGTATGTTTGGGGGGGATGTTTTTATAAAGATACTGTGCATTTGGAGCTGTCTACAATGCCACTTTGCTGATTTCACTCTGAGTCTCTCTTCTTGAACTTTATATTTTTCTTAATTAATTTGTCTACTCTGTAGTACCCTCTTTTGATTATCATAACTTGATTCTATGTTGTAATATCCAAAGTGACTTATCCAGTTATGCTCTGTGTCATCATTCTGTATTTCATTTGTAGTACATGCCATGGTCTCTAATTATCTTTTAATTTGTTTACTTGCTAGTTATAGCTTTCCTCACATTGAAATATAAGCCCCATGAGGGCAGTCTCCATGTCTGTCTTGTTTATCATATTCCATCACATAGCACAGGGCCTGTCATGATGCAGGCACATGATGCATTTTGATTAATATGTAAATAAATGGCAATACAAGTCTTGACTTATTATTTATTTTCATAATTTATTGGATAGTCTTGTAAAAGTTTGAAAAAATTATTTTTAATTCTTGTGGGTATATACTAGGTGTATATATTTATAGGATACATGAGATGTTTTGATACAACCATGCAATGTGAAATAAGCACATCATGAGGAATGGGGTATTCATTTCCTCAAGCATTTAGTCTTTATGTTACAAATTATCTAATTACACTCTTTTAGTTACCTAAAAATGTACAATTAAGTTATTATTGATTGTAGTCACCTTATTGTGCTATAAAAGTGTAGGTCTTATTCATTCTTTCTATTATTTTTGGACCCATTAACCATCTACACCTCACCTGCATTCCTCCTACTACTCTTTCCAGCCTTGGAAACTATCATTCTACTCTCTATGTCCGTGAGTTCAATTGTTTTAATTTTTAGATAACACAAGTAAGTGAGCACATAAAATGTTTGTCTTTCTGTGCCTGGCTTATTTCACTTAACGTAATGGTCTCCAGTTCCATCCATGTTGTTGCAAATGACAGGGTCTCATTCTTTTTTATGGCTAAATAGTACTCCATTTTGTGTATAAGTACCAATTTTTTAAATCCATTAATCTGTCGCTAGACATGTGGGTTGCTTCAAAATCTTGACTATTGTGAGCAGTGCAGCTACTTTTGTGTATTTACCCGGCAGTAGGATTGCTGGACTATATGGTAGTTTTATTTTTAGTTTTTTGAAACTGTTCCTTATAGTTACACTAGTTCACATTCCCACCACCAGCATATGAGGGTTCCCTCTTCTCCACGTTCTCACCAGTATTTCTTATTACTTGTCTTTTGGATAACAGTAATATTAAATGGGTTGAGATGATATCTCATTGTATTTTTGATTTGCATTTCTCTGATGATCAGTGATGTTGAGCACCTTTTCATATGCCTGTTTGCCATTTGTATGTCTTCTTTTGAGAATGTTTCAGCATCAATTGAAACAATCATATAGTTTTATCTTTCATTATCTTGATATGATGTATCACATTGATTGATTTGAGTATGTTGAATCATTTTGCATCGCTGGAGTAAATCCCACTTGGTCATGATAAATGATCTTTCTAATGTACTGTTGAATTTGGATTGCTTGTTTTTTTGTTGTTGTTGTTGAGGATTTTTGTGTCAATATTCAGTAGAGATATTGACCTGCAGTTGTTTTTTTTTTTGATATATCTTTGTCTGGTTTTGGTATAAGGGTAATACTGGCCTCATAGAATGAGTGGAAATATTTGTCCCTTTTCTACTTTTTGGAGTAGTCTGAATAGAATTGGGATTATTTCTTTTTTAAATGTTTGGTAGAATTCAATAGCGAAGCCATCAGGTCCTGTGCTTTTCTTTACTAGTAGACTTTTTATTACAGCTTCATTCCTGTTACCTGTTATTTGTCTGATCAGGTTGTGAATTTCTTCCTGGTTCACTCTTGGTAGGTTTTATGTATCTAGGAATTTATCCATTTTTAAAAATATTTTCCAATTTATTGGAAAACAAAGAAAATAAAAACTCTATGCCTTAACTTCATCTCTTCTCTTTTTATTGTTTGTCTGTTTCCTTTTATACTTTATCGTATTTATTATGTCTTGAAAAGTTGTTGTCATTATTTTGATTGGTTCAT
>NW_016808869.1:18889-28005 GCF_001698545.2 Rhinopithecus bieti | reverse complement strand
TTTCGTCGAACTCAGCAATTCTTTCTTCTGCTTAATCAATTCTGTTATTAAAAAACTGATGCACTCTTCAGTATGCCAATTGCATTTTTCAGCCCCCAAATTTCTGCTTTTTTTTTTTTTTTTTTTTTTTTTGAGCCTGAATCTCACTCTGTCATTCTGTCATTCAGGCTGGAGTGCAGTGGTGTGATCTTGGCTTACTGTAAACTTTTCCCCTCTGGGCTCATGCAATCCTTCCAGCTCAACCTCCCAAGTAGCTGGGACCACAGACGCATGCCACCACACATGGCTACGTTTTTATATTTTTGGTAGAGGCGGAGTTTCACCATGTTGTCCAGGCTGGTCTCAAACACCTGAGCTCTAGCAATCCACCTGCATCAGCCTCCCAAAGTGCTGGGATTACAGGCCAGGAGTGAGCCACTGTGCCTGGCCTTCCATTTGATTTTTTAAAGTTATCTCAAAATCTTGTTGAACTTACCTGATGGAATTTTGCATTTCTTCTCTGTGTTAACTTGAATTTATTTGAGTTTCCTCAACACAGCTATTTTGAATTCTGTATCTATATTTTGAATTCTGTATCTGTCGCATATATCTGTTTCTTTATGATTGGTTCCTGGCACCTTATTTAGGTCATATAGTGAGGTAATGTTTTCCTGGATGGTCTTGATACTTGTAGATGTTCTCCAGTGTCTGGGCATTGAAGAGTTAGGTTAGTTATTTATTGTAGTCTTCACAGCCTGAGCTTGTCTGTACCTGTCCTTTTTGGCAAGGTTTTCCAGATATTTGAAAGGACTTCGGTGTTACGATCTAAGCTACATTTGCATTAGGAGGCATCCCATGTCCAGTAATGCTGTGGTTCTTACAGACTCGTAAAGGTACTGCTTAGATGTTCTTAGAAAAGACCTGGGAGACTTTTCTGGATTACCAGGCAGAGACTCTTATTATTTTTTATTACCTTTGCCAAACGTAGAGTCTCTCTCTGTTCTCATTCACCTAAAGATGGGGGTGAAGTGACACAAGCACCTTTGGGGCCACTACCATTATGACTGCACTGAATCACCTAAACCCAGCACAGTCCTGGGTGTCACCCAGTGCCTACCATAACCACTCCCTGGTTATTGCCCATGTTTGTTCAAGGCCCTGGGGCTCTACAATCAGAAAGTGGCAAAACCAGTCAGGTTTCTGTCCTTTCCTTCAGGGTTGCAAGTTTCCACAGGCTGTGCATGAATCCAGAGGTGCTGTTTGGGAGTCAGGAACTAGAGTAAAAAGCCATAGAGGTTTGCCTGGTATGGTACTGGTGTTTGGGTGCTGAGCTGCCACCCAAACCACAAGACATTGTCTTTCTTCCTCTTTCCTCCCATTTCCAAAGGCAGTGGAGCCTCACCTCATAGCCACTGCCATCACAGGCAACAGGGAGTAATGTCAGACTACCACTGATGTTCCCTGATGTCCAAAGGTTCTTATGTCAGCTTGTGGTGAATGCTTCCTGGCCTAGCCTGGCATCCACTCTTCAGGTCAATGGGGTCCCTTCTAGTCCCGAACAGGTCCAGAAATGCCATCCAAGGGTCAAGTCCTGGAATCAGTAATCCCAAGAACCTACTTGGTGCCCTACCCACTGTGGCTGTGCTGGTACCTCATGTGCAAGACAACGTTTCCTTCACTTTTCCCTCTGCTTTTCTCAAACAGAAGAGGTTTTATTCTATTGCTAGTACAGCTGGTAATGTGCTTAGTCTCACCTGAAGCTAGGAATTCTCAGAGATTCATCCAAGGCCCTTGATGGAGTACCTGGGTAGTGTTGCTGGTTATTCAGTGTCCAAGAGCTGTTCAATTAGCATGTGATGACTGCTGCTAAAACTGGATCCTTTCCTTCAATGCAGTGAATGTTCTTCTGGCCCAGGGTGTGTCTAGAAATTTTGTTTCAGAGGTAGGACTTGGAAAGGTGCCTCACAACTCTGGTGCCCGATTTTACAAAGAGACCTAGGTTCCCACAAAATAATAGTGGGAATCTTCAACACTGCATTGACAGTATTAGACAGATCATCAAGGCAGAAAATTAGAGATATTCAAGACCTTAACTCAACATTAAATCAAATGGGTTTGATACACCTCTACAAAACTCTCAACTCTAAAACAACAGATTATACGTTCCTCTCATTGCAACATGGCACATACTCTAAAATTGACCACACAACAACACATAAATCAATTCTCAGCAAATTAAAAAAAACAAAACAAAACAAAATTACAGCAATCACATTCTTGGACTACAGTGAAATAAAAATAGAAGGCAAGGCTAAAAAAATCTGCAAAACCATGCAATTACATGGAAATTAATCAACATGCTCCTGAATGACTTTTGGGTAAATAATGAAATTAAGACAGAAATTAAGAAGTTCTTTGAAACTAATGAGAACAAAGATACAACATACCAGAATCTCTGGGACACAGCTAAGGAAGTGTTAAGAGGGAAATTTATAGCACTAAATGTCCACATCAAAAAGTAAGGAAGATGTCAAATTAACAACCTAACATCACAACTAAAAGAATTACAGAAGCAAGAGCAAACCTGTCCCAAAGCTAGCAGAAAAGAAGAAATAATCAAAATCAGAATTGAATGGAGNAAAAAAAAAAAAAAAAAAAAAAAAAAAAAAAGCATAAATAGGCTGCTAGCTAGACTATTAAAGAAGAGAGAAAATTCAAATAAAGACAATTAGAAATTACAAAGGGGATGTTACCATTGATCCCACAGAAATAATAACAACAATCAGAAACTACTACAAACACCTCTATGCACACAAATAGAAAACCTAGGAGAGACGAATAAATTCCTGGATACATACACACCCCTTAATATTGAACCAGAAAGAAATCAGTTACCTGAAAATATAAATAACAATAACAAGCTTCAAAATTGAGTTAGTAACAAATAGCCTACCAGCCAAAAACAACAAAAAAAATGCCCAGGACCAGATGAATTCATAGCTGAATTCTACCTTGTGTACAAAGAAGAGTTGGTACAATTCCTACTGAAACTATTCCAAAAAATTCAGGATGGGGGACTTCTCTCTAACTTACTCTGAGGCCTGCATCATCCTGCTACCAAAGCCTGGCAAAGACACAGCAGAAAAAGAAAACTTCAGGCCAATATCCTTGATGAACACTGATGTCAAAATTCTCAACAAAACACTTGCATACTGAATGGAGCAGCACATTAAAAAGCTAATCTACCACAATCAAGTAGGCTTCATCCTTGGGATTCAAGGTTGGTTTAACGTATGCAAATCAACATGTGATTCACCACATAAACAGAACTAAAGACAAAACCCACATGATCATCTCAATAGATGCAGAAACAGCTTTCAATAAAATTCAACATCCTTTTATGTTGAAAACCCTCCATGAACTAGGTATTGAAGGAACATACCTCAAAATAATGAGAACATTCCATGACAAACCCACAGTCAATATCATACTGAATGGGGAAAAGCTAGCAGCATTCCCTTTGAAAACCAGCACAAGACGAGGATGCTCTCTCTTACCCCTTCTATTCAACATATTATTGGAAGTCTTGGCCAGAGCCATCAGGCAAGAGAAAGAAATAAAGGGCATCCAAGTAGAAAGAGAGGAAGTCAAACCATTCCTGCTTGCAGATGACATGATTCTATATGTAGATAATCCCACAGTATTAGCTTAAATCTCCTCTACCTGATAAACAACTTCAGCAAAGTTTCAGGATACAAAATTAATGTATGCAAATCCTTCCTGTACACCAACATCAGCCAAGCTGAGAGGCAGATTAGAATACAGTCCTATCACAATTGCCACAGAAAGAGTAAAATACCTAGAAATACAGTTAATCAGGGAGGTGAAACATTTCTAAAATGAGAATTACAAAACATTGCTGAAATAAGTGAGAGATGACACAAACAAATGTAAAAACATTCCATGCTCATGGATAGGAAGAATCAATATTGGAGGGGGCCAAGATGGTCAATTAGAAGCAGCTGTGGTCCATGGCATTCATGGAGAGGAATGAAATGGGCAAGTGAATACAACACCTTCAACTGAAATATCCATGTACTCACATTGGGACAGATCAGGGAAACAATTCGACCCTCAGAGAATGAAGAAAAGAAAGGTGGGGCGACGGCCCAACTGGGAGTGACACGGAGCCAAGGAAAGCCCCATCCCCAGCTAAAGGAAGCAGTGAGTGTACAACCCTGCAAAACCACACTTCTCCCATGGATCTTGGCAACCCATGGATCTTGGCAACCCATGGATCAGGAGATCCCCTCATGAGCCCACACCACCAGGGTCTTGGGTTTGACACACAGAGTTGTATGTAGTCTCAGCAGAGGAGCTGCTCAGGCATGCACAGAGACCCAGGATCTTTACATACTCTGGCCCCAGGATCCCCAACAAAGTTATCTGCAACTCAGGAAAGGCAAGAAGTCCCTACACACCCCTAGGAAGGAGATTGAGTCTGGAGAGCTGAGCAGTGTTGGTCTGCAGGCTCTACTTCCACGACATCTCACAAGATAAGACCCACTGGCTTAGAATTCCAGCCAGCCAGTAGCAACAGGGTGGAGCCTGTCTGAGATGTGATGGACATCTGTGGGAGGGATGGGCTGCCATCTCTGCTGTTTGGTTGAGTCAGCTATTCCAACCTGTGGGCTTTGGCGAGTCCAAATGGTTCAGATGAGGAAGGGTCTTCCCAGCACAGCACAGTTGCTTTGCCAGAATGTGGCCTATTTGTTTAAGCAGGACCCCAATCTATTTCTCCTCACTGGGCATGACTTCCCCGCTGGGCCCTCCAATGACCTCCTATATTCTACAGACAGAGCTCTGATGTCTCCCTGGGACAGAGTGCCTGTGGGAGGAACAGGCCACCAACTTGGTTGTTTGGACAACTTAGCTGTTCTAGCCTGTGGGCTTTGGAGAGTCCAAATGTTCTGAATAAAGAAGGGTCCCCCCAGTGCAGCACAGCTGCTTTGCCAGAACGTAGTAAGTCTGCTGATTTAAGTGGAACCCCAATCCATTCCTCCTCACTGGGTGGGATCTCCCAGCCAGGACCTCCAGGCACCCCTGCTCGTATTCTTTGGACAGAGCTCTGATCTCTCCCTGGGATAGAGTGCCTGTAGGGAGGGGCAGGCTGCCAACTTGGTTGAATGACTCAGCCATTCCATCCTGCAGGCTTTGGAGATTCCAAGCCAACAGGGGCAGAGGCAGTTCCCCAGCAAAACCTGGCTGTTTTGTTGAGGTGTGGCAAGACTGCTTCTTTAAGCAGGACCCTAATCCACACCTCTTTGTGGAGTGGGTCCTCCCAACCAGGACCTCTGGTTACCCCGCCCAGTGTTCTACAACTGATAAAATTCTAATTTTTTCTTGGAATGGAGTGCTTGGGGGTGGGGGGTGAGGCAGGCCACCACCTTGGCCGTTCAGGCATCTCAACCTGTCTAGCCTGTGGGCCTTGGAGAGCCCAAACTGAACAGGTGCTGAAATAATCCCCAATCCTGCATAATTGCTCTACCAAAAAGCCGCCACACAGCTTCTTTAAGTGGGTTTCTGATCCCATGGAGTGGGACCTCCCAACCAGGGTCTCCAGTCACCTACTACAGGTGCATTCAGACTGGTAACACATCAGTATTCCCCCAGAATGGAGGGTCTAGAGGTAGGGGCAGTCGGCCATCTTTGCTGTTTCACAGCCTTCACTGCTGATACCTTTAGGTACAGGAAAAACTGAGGTGACTACAGTATGGAGTCGTCCCCCAGCAGATTGCAGCAGCCCTAGAGTGGCCAGTTTTAAGAAAAATAAACAGAAAACAAAACAGCAACAAGAAGAAACCCCACAAAAATGCCATGTGCGATGGCAAAAGTCATCCAAAAGTCAGCAACCTCAAAGATTTCAAGTAAATAAACCCACAAAGATGAGACAGATCAACACAAAAACCCTGAAAGCTCAAATAGCCAGAGTGCCCCTTTTACTCCAAATGACTGCAATACCTCTCCAGCAAGGGCTCAGAACTGGGCTGAGGCTGAGATGGTTGAAATGACAACAGTAGGCTTTAGAATGTGGAAAATAATCGAACTTCGCTGAGCTAAAGCAGCATGTTGTAACCCAATGCAGAGAAGCTAAGAATCATGATAAAACAATGCAGGAGCTGACACTCAAAACAACCAGTTTAGAGAGGAATATAACCCAGATGATACAGCTGAAAAACACATTACAAGAACAAAATACACTCACAAGTATTAATAGCAGAATAGATCAAGCAGAGGAAAAAGTCCCAGAGCTTGAAAACTGTCTTCCTATAATAAGACAGGCAGACAAGAATAGAGAAAAAAATAAAAAAAGAATAAAAATATCCCCAGATATATGGGATTATGTAAAGAGACCAAATCTATGTCTGACTGGGGTACCTGAAAGAGATGGGAAGAATGGAACCAATTTGGAAAACATACTTTGGGATACATCCAGGAGAACATTCCCAACCTAGCAAGACAGGCCAACATTCCAATTCAGGAAATGCAGAGAAACCCAGTAAGATACTTCATGAGAAGATCACCCCCAAGATACATAATCATCAGATTCTCTAAGGCTGAAATGAAGGAAAAATGTTAAGGGCAGCAAGAGAAAGTTCAGATCACCTATGAAGGGAAGCCCAATAAACTAACAGTGGATCTCTCAGCAGAAATCCTATGAGCCAGAAGAGATTGGGGTCAATATTCGACATTATTATAGAAAAGAAATTCCAGCTTAGAATTTTATATCTGGCCAAACTAAGCTACATAAGTGAAGGAGAAAAAAATGTCTTTTTCAGAGAAGCAAATGCTGAGGGAATTTGTTACTACAAGATTAGCACTTACTCTAAAATTGATCACATAATCAGAAGGCAAACACTCCTCAGCAAATGTGAAATAACTGAAATCATAACAAACAGTATCTTGAACCACAGCACAATTAAATCAGTATTCAAGATTAAGACATTCACTCAAAACCATAAAACTACAAGGAAACTAAACAACTTGCTCCTGAATAACATCTGGGTCAAGAGTGAAATTAAGGCAGAATTCAAGAAGTTCTTTGAAACTCTTGAGAACAAAGAAACAATATACCAGAATCTCAGGGATGTAGCTATAACAGTGTAAAGAGGGAAACTTGTAGCACTAAATGCCCATATCAAAAAGCTACAAAGATCTCAAGTTAACCACCTAACATCACAACTAAAAGAACAAGAGAACCAAAAGCAAACGAACCCCAAAGCTAGCAGAAGACAAGAAATAGCCAAGATCAGAGTGGAACTGAAGGAAGTAGAGACACAAAGACTCTTCAAAAAGTCAGCAAATCCAGGAACTGTTTTTTTTTTTTTTGTAGAAAATTAATAAAATAGACCACTAGCTAGACTAATAATGAAGAAGAAAGAAGATCCAAATAAACACAATTAGAAATGACTAGGGGGATATTACCATTGACCCCACAGAAACACAACAACCTCCAGAGAGTACTACAAACATGTTTAGGCACATAAACTAGAGAATATAGAAGAAATGGATAAATTCCTGGACACATACACACCCTCAAGACTGAATCAACAATAAGTTAAATCCCAGAATAGATCAATAATGAGTTATGAAATTGAGGCAGTAATAAATAACCTACCAACCATAAAAAAGGCCATGAACCAGATGAATTCATAGCTGAATTCTACCAGAGGTACAGAGAAGGGCTGGTATCATTTCTACTGAAAGTATTCCAAAAAATTCAGGAGGAGGGACTCCCTAACTCACTCCATGAGGCCAGCATCATCCTCATATAAAAACCTGGCAGAGATACAAAAGAAAAAAATCTTCAGGCCAATATCCTTGATAAACATTAGTACAAAAATCCTCAACAAAATACTGGCAAACTGAATCCAGCAGCACATCAAAAAGTTTATCCACCACAATCAAGTAGGCTTCATCCCCAGCATGCAAGGCTGGTTCAATACATGCAAATCACTAAAAATGATTTATCACATAAATAGAACTAAAGACAAAAACCACATGATTATCTCAATAGATGCAGACAAACCCTTGATATAATTCAACATCCCTTCATGTTGAAAACTTTCAATAAACTAGGTATTGAAGAAACATACTTCAAAATAATAAGAGCATTTCATGACAAACCCATAGCCAATATCATACTGAATGAGACAAAACTGGAAGCATTCCCCTTGAAAACTGGGACAAGACAAGCATGCCCTCTCACATCACTCTATTCAACACAGTATTAATAATTCTGGCTAGGGCAATCGGGCAAGAGAAAGAAATAAAGGCTATTCAAATTGGCAGAGAGGAAGTCAAATTCTCTTTGTTTGAAGATCCTATATCTAGAAAACCCCATCATCTCAGCCCAAAAGATTCTTAATCTGAGAAGCAACTTTAGGAAAGTCTCTGGATACAAAGTCAATGTGCAAAAATTGCTAACATTCTTATACATCAACAACAGGCAAGCCAACAGCCAAATCATGAATGAACTTCCATTCACAATTGCCACAAAAATAATAAAATACCTAGGAATACAGCTAACAAGGGAAGTGAAGGACCTCTTCAAGGAGTACTACAAACTACTACTCAAAGAAATCAGAGAGGACACAAACAAATGGAAAAACATTCCATGCCCACAGGTAGAAAGAATCAATATCATGAAAACGGCCACATTGCCCAAAGTAATTTATAAATTCAATGCTATTCCTATTAAATTAACATTGACATTCATCACAGAACTAAACGAAACTATTTTAAAATTCATATGGAACCAAAAAAGAGCCTGAATAGTCAAGGCAATCCTAAGCAAAAAGAACAAACCTGGAGACATCACGCTACCCAACTTCAAACTATACAACAGGGCTACAGTAATCAAAACAGCATAGTACTGGTACAAGGACAGACACATAGACCAATGGAACAGAAAGATTTTCTATTTAATAAATGGTGCTGGGAGAACTGGCTAGCTATATGCAGAAGATTAAAACTGGACTCCTTCCTTACACCACATACAAAAATCATCTCAAGGTAGATTAAAAACTTAAATGTAAAACCTGAAACTATAAAAACTCTAGAAGAAAACCTGGGCA
>NW_016808869.1:12820-17668 GCF_001698545.2 Rhinopithecus bieti | reverse complement strand
CCCACAGAGCCAAGATAATCCTAGGCAAAAAGAACAAAGCTGGAGGCATCAGATTATCCAACTTCAAACTATATTACAGGGACACAGTAACCAAAATAGCATGGAATTGGTACAAAAACAGGCACATAGACTGGGCGCAGTGGCTCATGCCTGTAATTCCAGCACTTTGGGAGGCTGAGGCAGATGGATCACGAGGTCAGGAGATCGAGACCATCCTGGCCGACACGATGAAACCTTGTCTCTACTAAAAAAATACAAAAATTAGGCAGGCATGGTGGCAGGCACCTGTAGTCCCAGCTACTCTGGAGGCTTAGGCAGGAGAATGGCATGAACCTGGGAGGCAGAGCTTTCAGTGAGCCCAGATCACGCCACTGCACTCCAGCCTGAGTGACAGAGTGAGACTCCGTCTCAAAAAACAAAACAAAACAAAACAAACAAACAAACAAACAAACAAAAGGCACATAGACCAGAATAGGGAGCCCAGAAATAAGGCCACACACCTATAACGATCCGACCTTTGACAAAGCTGACAAAAATCAAGCAATGTGGGAAGGATTTCCTATTCAATAAATGGTGCTGGGAGAACTGGCTAGACATATGCAGAAGATTGAAACTGGACCCCTTCCTTACAGCACATACAATAATCAACTCAAGACAAATTAAAGACTTAAATGTAAAACCTGAAAATATAAAAACCCTGGAAGGCAACCTAGGCAATACCATTCTTGACATAGGAATGTGTAAGATTTCATGATAAAGATGCCAAAAGCAATGGAAACAAAAGCAAACATTGACCAATGGGATCCAATTAAATTAGCTTCTGCACAACAAAAGAACCTAACAACAGAGTAAACAGACAGCATACAAAATGGGAGAAAATATTGGCAAACTGCATCTGACAAAGATCTAATATCTTGTATCTAGAAGGAACTTAAAAAAATTTTGCTGACTCTCTTTTAGGACTCAGCCTGCCTACACCCAGGTGAAATAAACAGCCATGTTGCTTACAAAAAAAAAAAAAAAAAAAAACAAGAAATAAACAAATGCATTAAACACCGGACAAAGGAAATAGACACTTTTCAAAAGAAGGCATACGTGTGGTCAAAAAGCATATGAAAAAAAGCTCAATATCACTGATAATTAGAGAAATGCCAATCAAAACCACAATGAGATACCATCTAATGCCAGTCAGAATGGCTATTATTAAAAAGTCAAAAAATAACAGATGCTGGAGAGGTTGTGGAGAAGAGGGAACACTTATACACTGTTGGTGGGAATGTAAATTACTTTAACCATTGTGAAAAGCAGTGTGGCAATTCCTCAAAGAGCTAGAAACAGAACTACCATTTGACTCAGCAATCCCATTACTGGGTATATACTCAAAAGAATAGAAATCATTGTACCATAAAATCATATGCACATGAATGTTAATTGCAGCACTATTCACAATAGCAAAGACATGGAATCAGACTAAATGCCTATCAATGACAGATTGGATAAAGAAAATATATGTAGATATACACCATGGAATACTATGCAGCCCAGAAAAAGAATAAGACAATGTCATTTGCCAGAACTTGCATGGAGCTGGAGGTCATTATACTTAGCAAACTAATGCAGGAAGAGAGAACCAAATACCACATGTTCTCACTTATAAGTGGTTTCTAAATGCTGAGAACTCATGGATGCAAAGTTGGCTTACTTTGTGTCACAACAACAGACAGTAGGGCTTACTTAAGGGTGGAGAGTGGGAGGAGGAAGAGAGTCGAAAACATAACTATTTTAGTACCTGTGTGACAAAATAATCTGTACAATAAACCCCCATGACACAAGTTTACCTATATAACAAACCTGCACATGTACCCCTGAACCTAAAATAAAAGTAAAAGAAAAGAATAGGTTTCAGGTGTCTTTGTATTTCTAGTGCAGTCCCTGACACATAGTAAGTAATCTAATAATTTGAATTAAGGTAATAAAGCTCAATTTTAAGTATCAGCCAACAGGTGGAAGAGAATTTGGGAGGGTTTGGGATCCTGTTTAGTAGTCTTATGTGTTTTGTTAATAACAATGATTATAAGCTTAAGATAATAATCTTGGCACAAGTTTTCACACATATTATTTATATAGTGACCTAGCAGTCCCATCAAAGCACTAGAAATAATCCTCCTATTTTCCTGGAAAAATGAGGAGGTAGGAAATTTTAGCACACCACTTATAAGTGAGGCTGATTGACAAGGTAAGTGGAGAGGAATCTATTTTAGAGAATCTGAAATCAATTTTATTTCACCAATGTAATCCCATTATGCTCATCTGCCTGAACTCTTATCTTCCTCTCCCTCCCTCTCATCCTCTCCTCAGGTACTTCTCTGACAATCATATTGTTTAGTCTCTACTCTTTTACTGTTTTTGATGATTCACTCACTGTTTGCCCAGAGAGCAGCTGATTTCAACACTGGCTCTTAGAATGATATTTTCTCATTAGGCCAAGGTTTTCTTGAGTATGTCAGTCTGTGGACTTGGTCTGGACTCTAATTGGTATGGGAGGATTTTCCTTGCCCACATTCAATTATTCACCAGTCTGAGAAGAGCTCCTCTCCCCAATGTTTTTAATTCCTCCTCTCCCATCTTGATTGCTCATTGCTGTGTTCATCTACATTTTATTGCTACACATCTCCCCTTCTAACCAAAAGGTATCGAAAGGCAGTGAGGAAAATCTTGACATCATGACACATGAAGGAAATCTTTACACTATCCATTACAACACCTACCACATTGTGTTTTAATGGCTAGTATTCATGTCTTTCTTCCCCATGGGATTGTGAACTTAAGGGAAGGTGCTGTGGTTTTGTCTTGTATCCTCACTGCCTTACTCAGTGGTTGGCACATAGTAGGTTCTCAGTGTATAACTTAAGTGAACAAAGTAACCAAAATGTTCAACATCAGGGTGGGTATACAAAACTCAAGACAATAGAGTCTCTTATTTCATCAAAGACCATTTGCCCAACATACGTCTGAACAAACAATGCCTTTTTTTGAAAAAAGCAGGTTATATTTCACAAACTTACTTAGGTGCAGAGGGACTTTTTTATTTTTTAAACTTCAACTTCTATTTTAGGTACAGGGGGTGCATATGCAAATTTACATGGGAATGTTGCATGATGCTGAGGTTTGGGGTATGGATCCCATCACCCAGGTAGTGAGCATAGTACCCAATAGATTTTTTTTTAAACACACTCCTTCTCTCCATCTCCTGATGGTGCACAGTGTCTATCATTAAGAAGGATTTGAAACAAATCATACTGAATGAGTTTGTCCAAAACTTTGATAAGTCATATTATGATGTTTTCTTGTGAAAGTCACTCGCAAGGGTCAAGAGTTATATAATTATTTATGATTGTAAAACACGTGCTTAAGTTAGTGTGGTGAAGTTTAAACTTCTAAACAACTCTTCAATCTTCAAAGACAAGAATGTTTATTGGACACCATTTAGAGATAAATTAAAAGAGTTTAAGTCGACGTGAATGAAGTTTGGAGATGCAAAGAGTCTCAAGAAATAAAATAGATGCAGTAAGTTACATAAAGTTGTTGTATTCATTTTTACTATTTATGATTTAAAAATATTTTTATAATAAAAATAGCATTGCTTTTTAATGACTTTTTAAAAATGGCATTGTTTTATTATATAAGACATATGTGTTCATACAGAAAAATCTAAATGTAAAAAGAAGAACAAAAATCACTTGCAGAAATATCACACCAAAATAATTGTGATTAAGAACTTTCTCTAAATAAATCTACACTACTGTTCTGTTATATTCTCAACAAATTCTTAGCCTTTTCTTATGTATCCTTGTATATCCTGGAGGTGAGTGAATGTTGGCAGAATCAAGTTTTGGCCACTCCTTGTGCAAGCCTTTCTGGAAGACCTAGCACTTCATTGGTCATTACATTGTTTTGGCCTTGGGCCTTTTATGAAACTGACACAGCAGCAAAAGTCAGATTTAGCATCCTGTTACATTAGTTATTACTTAGCGGGTCTTACTAAATACCAAGAATTAATACTATGTGATTTACACATATGAACTCATTCAATCCCAAAACAATCTAAACAGAGTATAATTTTACCCTCATTTTACAGTTGAGAAAACTGAAGGAAAGAGGTTAAGTAACTTGCCTAAGTTTGCTCAGTTAGTTAGTGATGTAGCTAGGAATTGAATCCAGGGGTCTGCTTCCAAAATTTACAACAAATGTGCTATGTATGCCTACCATAGAATTATATGTTGGTTCTGTTAGGCCAAACAAAATGGCTTTATGTTGGTTACAAATTATTGGTATTAAAATTCAGCCAGACTCTTGAAGCACTGTGGTCATTTTGAAGGCCTCTTCTCATCTTTGTATTCAAGCTGTCCTTTAGAAGTTTCCTGCAAAGTCAAGAAGAATTACTAGTATTTACTGAATAAATATGCTCACTTGTATTAAAAAATATATGTAAAATGTATTAATGTATAAAAGTAGTACATGGACATGTTAAAAAGTAATTCAAACTAAATTAAAGATGTTAGAAAGCAAAAGTCTCTTCCCTCCCTAGCCCCATTGTAAAGTTTCTTCTTTCCAGAAATAGTCTATGCATTCATAAGCATATATAAGAATGTGTGCAAGTATGTGCATGTGTGTGTTTTTAGCAAGTGGCACGACACTTCACAGTCTCTAACTTGGTTTTTTTTACATTTATTTTGACCATCTTTCCATATTTTATGTAAACAACTAAACTCTTTTTTACATATCTTTATTTTTATTTTATTTTATTTTTATTTCAATAGGTTTTTGGGAAACAGGTAGTGTTTGGTT
>NW_016808869.1:7321-9670 GCF_001698545.2 Rhinopithecus bieti | reverse complement strand
ATGTGTGGTGTTATTTCTGAGGCCCCTCTTCTGTTCCATTGGTCTATATATCTGTTTTGGTACAAATACCATGTAGTTTTGGTTATTGTAGCCTTGTAGTATAGTTTGAAGTCAGATAGCATGATGCCTCCAGCTTTGTTCTTTTTACTTAGTATTGTCTTGGCTATATGGGCTCCTTTTTGGTTTCGTATAAAATTTAAAGTTTTTTTTTTTTTTTTTCCAATTCTGTGAAGAAAGTCAATGGTAGCTTGATGAGAATAGCATGGAATCTATAAATTACTTTGGGCAGTATGTCCATTTTCATGATATTGATCTTTCCTATCCATGAGCATGGAATGTTATTACATTTGTTTGTGTCCTCTCTTATTTCCTTGAGCAGTGGTTTGTAGTTCTCCTTGAAGAAGTCCTTCACATCTCTTGTAAGTTGTATTCCTAGGTATTTTATTCTCTTTGTAGCAATTGTGAATGGGAGTTTGCTCATGATTTGGCTCTCTGATGGTCTATTACTGGTGTATAAAAGTGCTTGTGATTTTTGCACATAGATTTTGAATCCTGAGACTTTGCTGAAGTTGCTTATCAGCTTAAGTAGTTTTTGGGCTGACACGATGGGGTTTTCTAAACATACAATCATGTCATCTGCAAACAGATAATTTGACTTCCTCTCTTCCTATTTGAATACATTTTATTTCATTCTCTTGCCTGATTTCCCTCACCAGAACTTCCAATACTATGTTAAATAGGATTGGTAAGAGAGGGCATCTTTGTCTTGTGCCAGTTTTCAAATTAAATGTTTCCAGGTTTTGCCCATTCAGTATGATATTGGCTGTGGGTTTGTCATAAATAGCTTTTATTATTTTGAAATGTGTTTCATCAATATGTCATTTATTGAGTGTTTTTAGCATGAAGGGTTTTGTCATTGGTTTTGTTTATGTGATGGATTACGTTTATAGATTTACATGTGTTTAACCAGGCTTGCATCCCAGGGATGACTTGGTTGTGGTGGATAAACTTTTTAATATGCTGCTAGATTTGGTTTGCCAGTGTTTCATTGAGGACTTTCACATCAATGTTCATCAGGGATATTGGCCTGAAATTTTCTTTTTTTGTTGTGTCTCCACCAGATTTTGGTATCAGGATGATGCTGGCCTCATAGAATGAGTTATGGAGGAGTACTTCTTTTTCTATTGTTTGGAATAGCTTCAGAAGGAATGGTGCCAGCAAGTCTTTGTACTTCTGGTATAATTTGGCTGTAAATCCATCTTGTCCTGGGCTTTTCTTGGTTCATAGGCTATTAATTACTTCCTCAATTTCTGAACTTTTTATTGGTCTATTCAGGGATTCAACTTCTTTCTGGTTCAGTCTTGGGAGGGTCTATGTGTTCAGGAATTTATCCATTTCTTCTAGATTTTCTAGTTTATTTGTGTAGAGGTGTTTGTAGTATTCTCGAATGGTAGATTTTATTTCTGTGGGATCAGTGGTAGTATCCCCTTTATCATTTTTTATTGTGTCTATTTAATTCTTCTCTTTTTTCTTCTTTATTATTCTGACGAGTAGTCTATCTATTGTGTTAATCTTTTCAAAAAACCAGCTCCTGGATTTATTGATTTTTTGAAGGGTTATTTTGTGTCTCTATCTCCTTCAGTTCTGCTTTGATCTTAGTTATTTCTAGTCTTCTGCTAGCTTTTTAATTTGCTTGCTCTTGCCTCTCTAGTTCTTTTAATTGTGATGTTAGGGTGTCAATTTTAGATCTTTCCCACTTTCTCCTGTGGGCATTTAGTGCTATAAATTTCCCTCTAAATACTGCTTTAGCTGTGTCCCAGAGATTCTGGTACATGGTGCCTTTGTTTTCATTGGTTTCAAATAACTTATTTATTTCTCCCTTAATTTTTTATTTACCCAGTAGTCATTAAGGAGCAGGTGTTTCAGTTTCCATGTAGTTGTGCAGTTTTGAGTGAGTTTCTTAATTCTGAGTTCTAATTTGACTGCACGGTGGTCTGAGAGACTGTTTGTTATGATTTCCTTTCTTTTTCATTTGCTGAGGAGTGTTTTACCTCTGGTTATGTGGTTGATTTTAGAATATGTGCGATGTGGGGCTGAAAAGAATTTGTATTCTGTTGATTTGGGGTGGAGAGTTCTGTAGATGTCTATTAGGTCCATTTGGTCCAGAGTTGAGTTCGAGTCCTGAATAGACTTATTAATTTTCTGTCTCATTGATCTTTCTGATATTGACAGTGGGGTGTTAAAGTCTCCCAATATCATTGTGTGGGATTCTAAATCTTTTTGTAGGTCTATAAAAACTTGCTTTATGAATCTGGGTGCTCCTGTATTGGGTGCATATATGTTTAAGAT
>NW_016808869.1:0-4800 GCF_001698545.2 Rhinopithecus bieti | reverse complement strand
GTTTACAATCCCACCAACAGTGTAAAAGTGTTCCTATTTCTCCACATCCTCTCCAGCACCTGTTGTTTCCTGACTTTTTAATGATTGCCATTCTAACTGGTGTGAGATGGTATCTCATTGTGGTTTTGATTTGCTCCACTCAGTTAGAGCTTCCCAGCGGCTTTGTTTACCTACTTAAGCCTCAGCAATGGTGGGTGCCCCTCCCCCAGCCTCGCTGCTGCCTTGCGGTTAGATTGCAGACTGCTGTGCTAGCAATGAGGGAGGCTCCGTGGGCGTGGGACCCTCCCGGCCATGTATGGGATATAATCTCCTGGTGTGCCTGTTTGCTTAAAGCACAGTATTGGGGTGGGAATTACCCGATTTTCCAGGTGTTGTGTGTCTCAGTTCGC
Organism: Rhinopithecus bieti; assembly: GCF_001698545.2. Taxonomy (NCBI): domain Eukaryota; kingdom Metazoa; phylum Chordata; class Mammalia; order Primates; family Cercopithecidae; genus Rhinopithecus; species Rhinopithecus bieti. The sequence continues at coordinate 4,411 of NW_016808869.1, read as the reverse complement.
CTGGCTAGGAAAAGGGATTCCCTTCCCCCTTGTGCTTCCCAGGTGAGGCGATACCTTGCCCTGCTTCAGCTCTCGCTGGTCAGGCTGCAGCAGCTGACCAGCACCAATTGTCCGGCACTCCCCAGTGAGATGACCCCAGTACCTCAGTTGAAAATGCAGAAATCACTGGTCTTCTGTGTCGCTCGCGCTGGGAGTTGGAGACTGGAGCTGTTCCTACTCGGCCATCTTGCTCTGCCCCAGTCACATGTTTTAAAGCTCTTTTACCTGAATTTTTTGTTCCCCATAACCATCAATGGTGGCCTATTGACCAGAGTGCCTTTCTGGATTTCCATGGGTTAAAGTACATTCTCCCCAGTATGTACTAAGGGAGTCGTTTCATTGCTGAAGTTAGCTTTTAGTGTAACCAAAATGCTAAAGTCAGATGTTTGGATTTTGAATATTTTAAAATTTTAATCTGAGGCATAATTTACAGGCTATATTTTATCACAAGTTCTGTGAGTGCTATGTGTTTTTAAAATCATATAATTATGTACATATCACCAAAATCAACATACAGAATAATCCCATCATCTCCTTCTCCTTGGCTTCCCTTGTGCTGCTCCTAGTCCCAGCTTTTGGCAGTCACTGATATTTTCTGTCAATACAGTTCTTCCTTTTCCAGAATGGCAATAGAATCATAAAGTTTGTAGCCTTTTATTGTAGCTTTTTTACTCAATATAAATATTTCAAGATATATTCATGTCACTGCATAGTTCAGTAGTGAATTCTTTTTATTGTTCTGTAGTACTTCATTGTATGGATAGTTAGAGTTTGTTTAATCCATTTATCAGCTAAAATCATCTGAGTTGTTTCCAGTGTTTATTTCTTTTGTCTCCTCTCACTGTGTATTTTCAAGTAGGCTGTGTTAGAGCTCACTAATTCTTCGGCTTGATCAGTTCTGCTTGTTGAGAGGCTATGGTACATTCTTCAGCATGTCAATTAAATTTTTCAGCTCTAGCATTTCTACTTGATTTTAAAAAATTGTTTTAATCTCTCAAAAATTTATCTGATAGGACTCTGAATTCCTTCTCTGTGTTATCTTAAATTTCATTGACCTTCCTCAAAACAGCTATTTTGAATTCTCTGAGAGTTCACATATTTCTGTTTACTCCACAACTGGTTACTGGTGCCTAATTAGTTTCTTTGGTGAGGTCGTGTTTTCTTGGGTGGTCTTGATACATGTGGATGCTCATTCTGCAGTTATGGGAAAGACTTGACCTAATAAAGATTTACCAGGAGGATAAGGTGATTGTGGACTACTGCATGAGTACAGGGTTGCCCCAAATACACCAGTGAATTTAGAGTGATTTTTAACTGGCATCCTCCAAATAAGAAGACTACTGCTTTAGTAGACACTAGGGAGAATGTACTTTAACCCATGGAAATCCAGAAAGACACTCCGGTCAATAGGCAGCCATTGATAGTTATGGGGAACAAACAATCCAGGTAAAAGAACTTTAAAACATCTAAGTATTGGGAAACCCCTATCCCATATATAATGTTTATTTCCTCCATTCCAGACAATATTTTAGGCATGAATATTCTGTTAGGAAAGACTTTGAAATCTTCAGTAGGAGAATTCAGATCAAAGGTGTGTGTAGTAGTAAAGGCTATTCTCAGGGGAGAGGTAAAATGGAAACCTGCACAATCTCCTGCCTCTAGGTGGGTTGTCAACCTTAAATGATACAAATTGCTTGAGGGGCATGTTGAAATAAGTGCAGCTATTGAGGATCTCCAGGGAATTCCTCCAGATCTTACCAAAGACCACCAAAGCAGTACCACTATGAGTCTGAAAAAGTAATGGCATTATTTTGGGGGTGCACCCTAATGCAGATATGACTGCAATGATCAAAGACTTAGGTCAGAACATTCAATCTCTAAATTACAACACTCAACTCCCAACTCCCTTTGAATACTTGGAAAGGTTTCCCAAGAAGGACAGGTAAAAACAAGCCCAGATGGTGAAAATTACAATAAATACCGAACTCCTCAATGCCTAGACATTTATGAACATTCATTTCACATAGAAATGGCTGGTTACCCTGGAATTTCTCTCACAGATGCTTCATACACTTTGTCCATTTCTTGGTCTCTCAGCTACTGGCTAGCTCACTTGTGGTGAGCAAGTACATGCAAGCTTACACCCAAGGTCTGAGGGAGCTGAAAGGTTAAAGAAAGAGGCTTTACAAATCCAGTTTCTCAAAAAGAGACATTTTAATAGGGACTCAGGAACAGAAGCATTGCCTCTGGGGGCTAAAAGAAAATTTATCTCCCCACCTGCCCTCTAGGAAGTATTTATATAGCAAACTCTTTTTTCTTGGTAAATGTGTGCAGCTGGTTATGTCTCAGACCCTTTTGTGAAACTTGTGAACAATGAGGAAGTTAGATAAGCATCTCTATGAGGGGTTATTTATGCTACAGCATTGTTTCTTGACCTTACTATGAAAATGCCTTGGTATGTAGGAGTCAAACATTAGTCATTATGTTGGTTTCACTTCAAGATGGCATTACTCTTGCCATGCAACAGGCTGTTTTCCTATAATAATTTTTATTTAATATTTTGAATATAAAATAGAGTCACATAGTTAGAAATAAAATGACATAAAAGGCTACTAGTGATATGTGTTTTCTCGTCACTGTTCCTTATTCACTCAGCTTCCAATCCTTTGCTCTTCCACAGATAAGTACCTTACTTAGATCTTTTGTGCATATTTTCACAGTTTTAAAAATTTAAACAAAAGCAAGTATAAAATTATATTTTAATTGTACATTCTCTTTTAAAACAAAATGTAGCATTCTAAATATGCTGTCTTGCACATTTTTTTCTTCATGCCACAATATATCTTATAGATCTTTTTAATAGTAATACCTACAGGGCTTTTGCATCTATTTTTACACTTTGTTTATTCCATTGTATAAATGTATCATAATTTATTTAAATAGTCTTATAGTTGCAGACCATTATTTTCAATCTTTAGATATTGCAAATAATGCTTCCAAACAATGTAATGTTATAGTGATCTATTATTTTATTCTATAGGTATAGCACCATTTATTTAAACAGTCCTATATTGTTGAACAGTTAGACTCCTTCCAATATTATACATAATGCTGAAATCAGCATCAGTGTACTGACATGTTGTATGTATCTATTTTCCTGTAAGTAAATATGGATCAATTATGGGAACAAATTTTGGTCCAAGATTGTTGTTGTCTTGTGTTACTATGAGAACCAAAGAGAATTGCCATGCTCCTTAGCCTGTGGCCATAGACAAAATTCCCACATATCTGGATGATGACAGTAGAATTAAGGAGCCTAGTAAGCCATACTGAGCAACTATTTAAATAAATCAAAGAGTACAGGGGAGCCACATGTACAGACAATCAGTAGAAAAAACTAAAATGGTACTCCTGTTATGTCTTCCTGGACCAAAATCACAACCAGGTTGGCATGCAAGAAGGGAAACCATGATGTATATGGGAATTCTAGATTAATATTCTACTCCCCGTATACAAAGATGATATTTGTGACTCTTCACCAGTAGGTTACATTTTTAAGGTTGTTCTTCAGTTATGGGAATGACTTATACTATGAACTTTTTGTGATTTATCACTCATACTTGGAGGATAGTTGACTGAAGTTAGAGTGTCAATGGTTAAAGAAGCAACATCCAGTTTCGTTAAATTCTTGTATCTTTAACACCATGCTACACCAATTGAAATGACCTAGGTCCTAAGGTAGTAGGAGCATGTAAATAACATGCCTAGAAGTATAATATGTCAAAATATGCCTAAAAGAAGGTAAAGATAATAAGTGTATCTTTGGCATTTTGTTTTGTTTTTTTTTTTTTTTTTTGAGACAGTCTTGCTCTGTCATCCAGGCTGGAGTGCAGTGGTGCAATCTCAGCTCACTGCAAGCTCTGCCTCCTGGGTTCACACCATTCTCCTGCCTCAGCCTCCCGAGTAGCTGGGACTACAGGCACCCGCCACCACGCCTGGCTAATTTTTTGTATTTTTAGTAGAGACAGGGTTTCACCGTGTTAGCCAGGATGGACTCGATCTCCTGACCTCATGATCCTCCCACCTCGACCTCCCAAAGTGTTGGGATTACAGGCGTGAGCCAGTCTGCCCAGCCCATCTTTGGCCGTGTTTTAAAGCTATTGGCCCAGATGCCTTGATGGGTGCATAATAATATACATAAGGACATCCTTGAAAAATCATCAGGGTGAAAAAAATTGGAGAGCAGTCTGTATGGTTAAATAGGTTGCTTACTGTAGACTTGTGTACCAAATACTCAACTTCTCTTGGCAATGCATTATCTATCCAAAATGCAGAATCTCCACGTAGCTGAGTGGCAGAGAAATCTGGATTC
>NW_016808868.1:442803-531361 GCF_001698545.2 Rhinopithecus bieti | reverse complement strand
TGTGAAAAGTAAACTCTCTTCAATTAATCATGTATTCTGTAGTGCATACATTGGTGGTCATTAATTAGAAAGGTAGCAATTAAGATATTTTCCAATGCTCTCTTCATTTGTTAACTTATTTTGTGTTATGTAGCTATATATGTTTATATGTAACATGTATGTCCTTGTAGTTTTCAAAATTATGATATGTTTCTCAGGTTGAAAGTACTAGCTGAGATTTTTGTCTCTTCACTCACAAGCATCTATGTAGCTGAGAATTTGCTTCTTTTTACACAAATAGAAAATATCTTGAGTTGCTTTACTCCCCTAGAAAAGATCTTCAAAATCGGAGGAACCAGGGGTAGGGCAGGGGTAAGTAAAAGACCCAGTACCCTAAGGCAAATAGACTAAATCTAGAGGAAAATTTTACATTATCCCACAGTATGATCTGGGAGCATTAGATTTGTCTGTAGGGGAAAATCAATTTATAATAAAATTGTTGACAATGGTTTAATTTGTATTAGTTTTGCCCACTTCCCTGTTATCTCAGAATGGCACCTCCATGGACAGTGGAATGGTCCTAACAGCCTAAATATGGTAAGCTTTAAAAACAGATGGCTTGGGGCCATTCTGCTTATTATATCATTGCTTTCAGTAGCATAACTGTTCTTCTCCAGTGGCCCTCTTTGTTTTTTGCTTCATTACTGGCACATTTCTTTAATATGTAATCTATAACATTAACATGAAAATGGCTCTCAAATACTATTACTTTCTCCATCTGTGACCCAGTACTGTTTATCATCATCTAATGATCATTCTTATTGCAGATGGCCCTCTTTAAATGTTTCAGAATAGCATTTTAAAGACGTTGAGAGTGCTTCCTATGTAGATTGGCAGACTGAGTGGTTTAATATCTAAAATCTCTGTCTACACGATGTGTGATAAATGACTGGAGATGCAAGGCACCAGTCAGTTCCAAAGCAAGGTGTAAGAGGGACAGGAAGAGAGTGATAAAAAAGAATACATACTCTGTGTGTGTATGTGTGTGTGTGTGTGTGTGTTTAAGCCATTAGGTGTATCTTTAAGGAAGCATTATCTTTAAGGAAAGTTTGAGTAGGAAGAACAAAATTTAATCAAAAGAAACAGTTCTTGGCCTATGCGGTTATCCAATATATCTCTTGGGAGGCTGAGGGAATAGGAGCATGGTGCTGAGCCAGCAGTTCAAGACCTGCTCTCACGTCGGCGCGACGGCCCACCTCTGCAAAAAAAAAAAAAAAAAAAGATAAAGAAACGTTATTTTGCATTCTTAAGGGAGTTTGTGTTTCCTTTCCTGATCATTGACATGGTAGTAATGAAAGGAGTGATAAATTGATAAATGAGTTCCTAGAGGCTCACTATATAAATGCCTGCTGCTGAGCTTCCAGCTTTGCAAGTCCTAGAGCTCTCTGTCTGACACCCCTATCACAAAGGCTTCTTTTATGTCTTTCTGCTACGTCTTCTTATATCATCCATATTCTTTCCTCCTTTGCCAGGTCACTTCGCTGGAGTCAATTGTATACAAACATAGATGCATCCTTGATTACAATGGTGCGATAATAGATTTTTTTATTTTTTTTACTTTATAATGTATAAGATAGAGATACACAATTCAGTAAAATCTTATACTTCAGGTCCAACCACACATATGCACCTTCCTGTTTTTGCGACTTTCAGCACAGTATTCAATCATACCTCTATGGCTCTTCAATAGCTTTACTGTGAATAGGCTTTGTGTTAGATGTATTGAACTGTAGGCATAACATAGTTCTGAGTACAAGTTTAAGGTGATGTCTCAGTAGATAATATGGACAGATGTATCGGCAAGTAGATTTAGTTATATTGAAATGCTTTTCGACTTACAAATATTCACTTAGGACAGCTTATGATGAGTTTATTGGATATATCACTCATTGTAAGTGGGCATCTGTGTTGGGCATTGGAGAGAAGCTATTCAATAAGTATGCTTCCATGTGTCAACTGTTTTGCTTATTGGTATGCTACCGACACATATCTGAGCCTATGTCATCATCGGCTTGTCAGTTAGGTGTTGCAGGCAGATGTTACAGCATTGCCTAAGGAACAGTTTTATGGGGCCAATAACCTATTTTCTTTTATCGCTAGATCTTTTTGTTTCCTTCTTTATCTGTATGATTTGATAGGCTCTTCCAAATTTAGCACGCTGTATTTGTTCTCATCTAACATTTATTGCACAATTAACAATTAATCTCATATTAGAAATACTAAATCGATAGATGACACGATAGATACCTGCCAGGCAGTTTATGAGCGAGTACTTTGTCCAGCTATATAAACTCTCTAATTATATTTCAGGATTGATAGCACTTAATTAGAACTTGCTTCAGGAGCTGATCACCAAGAAAAAGAGAAGTCTTCTAATTGAAAAGTTTATTTAAACACAATTATAATGTAAACACAGTAGGGGGCAAGTAGATTTGCATATTTGGATGGCTTCTTCCCCAATGCGGATAGGATCAAATCGAATGACCTTTGTTATTCTCTGACGATTGATAAATTTGCATAAGAATGGAAAGAACACACAAAAAGTAATAACAACACGAACATCTATGCAAACATAACCATTAACATTCCTAATGGAGATCCCATTCGCGCGCTAGAAGGGGGAAGGATTTGTTATGACTAATATAATAGCATAGATATCCTACTTTAAGATAAATACCGGAATATTATTGTTCGCTTTTGAGTTTTTATTGTTACAATAATGACATTTTTAACTTGGCCTCTAATCAATTCTGAGTTCTTTCTAAATAATTTTGCTAAATTATACTTTGATAAATTCATTTTTACCTACCATGCGAATTCTTAATTGTTTGCAGTTGAAATGAGTTGGACACATTGCATTCCGAGAAAAGTTTATGAATTTGAGAAGAAAATTATTAACAAAGTTTTATTTAAATACATATAGCTATTATGTGTATCTCGCCTTTCATTTTCAGGATAATGACTGTCACCTTAAATGTGAATATTCTAAATTGAATCAGACTGCACTTGGTTAAAGAACCCTTTTTTTTTTTTTAGAAAGGCTTTTAAAATAATGTTAGAAATCAGTCAATCTTACCCTCACCCTATCCAATCCTCATGATGATTTTGTTTTTTCCTCTCTCCTCCTCTAAATGTCTTTACAAGATGTAGAAATGTTCTTCACACAAAATTCTTTTGATTATAATATTAGAAGAATGACACTTTGGCAGCCAGGTTCTAGGAAAGTACGTAAGTAGAGGCTCTGTGCACTGTTTTACAAATATACTGGTTTACTGCTGATACAATAATGATTTTTTTTTTACTATTTAATTGTGCTCCTCATTGAACCTTGTAAATGGCTTTAGTTAGTTTAGGTAACACTTTCATTTTGCTTGGATAAGACGCTTCTTCTGTAAAGTGTTCATTTTAGATTGAGAATCTTGAAATATACGGTGTCTCAACAGGTAGGAAGGTAGAGGCACAGAGAAGTGATTGATCACTTTCCCCATGAATGATCTACTGTCAAGTTCATAATCATATAGGGCAGGGCTTGTGGTGTGCAATTGGAGATTTGCATAGGTTGAGGCTACAATTCATTAGAAACACTGTAGTTTTATTTTTGCTTTATGACTAAAAGGCCGGGCTATGTTATCTTGTTTGTTCACCGACAAAAAAACAGCTAAAAGCATGTAACAATTCTTGTAACTTCTCTAGCGAAATCCACTGGCTGCGCATGACTCTCACAAGTCAGAAATAAAGAACCACTTCTCTACAGAAAGTCATCAATTCATTTGAGGGCCATAGATAAGTAAAGAATAACTTAGCTTGAGACATTCGATTCACTTGCTTTTTAGGTAAGTATTTCGGCTTTTAAAATGACACAAATCTGACCAAAATGTTATTCAGTTTTATGGGAACGGGATTCTTTTCTAGATAATCTTAGGAACAATCTTAACTCATATTGTTTTTGTTCAGGGAGTAGATCTAATTTGTTAGAAGTGCTGCCATGGGATCTCATTCTACTCAACAGGAGTGCATTCTTCTTATCCAATATCCACTAAAACTTACTCCTTCTCCCATGAAAAGAGTTACCGGTGGAAAACTCAGAGAAAATATGGGAAGGGGATTGGTGATGTTATATAAGGAGATTAGAAAGCATTTTTTAACATTTAAAAAATGAGGAGATGAATTTAAAAGTTTACAAACCCATAAGTTTGATGTTGATGAGCAACAAAATCCTGGAAAATGACATCATACTGATTATTAATGACTACATAGGATAACATGCTGCTGGGAATCAGCATGATACTCTCAAAATTTGCCATGTCACATGTACCTCATTTTCATTTTTGTTATGTCTACTTGATGGTTAGATGAGAAGACTGTTATAGACAGCATAACTTATGATTTTACAGCACATTTTTCAAGTTCTCTTTTGAGAATATTGGGTACAAGATAAAGAACAGTGGGGCTGGGTAATAGGCTGAATTTGAAGCTGATTAAATAATGACATCTAAAGAATGTCAATTAATAGATCTAGATCAACACAAAATAGAGTCTCTGTCCTTGGTCTGTGTTTAAGATATCCGTGCCTTTGCACATGGCTGTTTCTTGTTCAGTCATCTCTTAAGCTCAACTCAGCCCTCTGTCTGAAGACCTCATTTGGCCAGTTTTGCCCATTCATTACTACTTCTGTTAACTCTCTTTTGTTATTTTTTTCCTGTTTTATTCTGAGAATGGATTGAGCTAGATATGTGGAAGTTATGAGAAAGCAAATTTTAACTAAATATTAAAGAAACTTTAGTAATCGAGCTCTCCAAAAAATAAAATCCACCACTTTGAAAAGCTTAAACTCCCTGTACAGTAGATATTCAAGACTGAAATGACTGTCTCACTCCTAAAAGCAATTTCTGTATTGGATGAGAGGATATAATTCATTAACCTTTAAGGTCACTTGTGAATCTAATGTTTTGATATTTTCAGAATTAATCAGAAGGGAACTGACAGCATGACCTGAATCTGTCCTGTATTTATATAAACATCCTGTGTAATGCACCTCATTCTTTGTCCAATTGTATACACTTTTGAATGTTAAATTTGATTTTAGGGCAAACACTTTTTTTAAAAAAATAAAAATCAACTTTATTAAATAATAATTTACACACAATAAACTGCCTCCATTTAAAGTGATTCAGTGATTTTTGGCAGATGTGTACTTGTGAAAGCACCACTGCAGTCAAATTACAGAACATTCTTACTCCCCAAAAGCCTCCTTGTGCCCCTTTGCAGGTCATTTTTCCTTTCACCCCTGATTCTAGGCAACCACTGATCATCTTTCTCTCATATGTATTACTTTGCATTTTCGAGAATTTTCTATAAATAGAATCATACAGTATTTTGTATGTATCTGGTTTCTTATATTCAGCATAATGATTTTGTTTCTAGCTTGAGGATATTATGAATAAAACTGCTAAAATTGTATACTTGTTTTCTAAATACCCTTTTAAAATCTTAACTTTTAAGAAGCATATTACTAAAATAATTTCCCAGGTTATATGTGTATGTGTTCATTCTATTCATTTCAGCGTTATCTTAATAACAAGCAACTGGAGGACACGCACCAAGGATAAATTGACTGGGTGTTTACTGAATTCTGTGAGAAAGTCCTAGTTTTTAACATTCTTTCTTGGGAGCAGATGTGTAACAGCTACTTTTGCTGCATAACAAACCAATCCTGAAACTTACTGGCTTAACACAGAGGTCAGCAAACATTTTCTATAAAGGACAACATAGTAAACACTATAGGCTTTGTGGAGCACTTTGCGTCTTTGTTGCTTATTCTTTTCTTTTACAACTCTAAAATGTAGTCATACTTAGCTGAGGGGCTGCACAGAAGCAGGCCATAGAACAAATTTGAGCAATAGCTCATAAACTCTATAACACAATGGCCATTTACTTAGCTATTTGATGGGTGGACTGGGCCATTTATGTGGTGTGACCAGTTGTACTACTCTTTGCCAGGCATGCTTCTGCATCTCTAGTCAGCTGGTCGCTGGATAAGCTATCTTGACCTGACTCATATATCTGATGGTTGGGAGGCTGTCATCTAGGAACAGATGCATCTAGGTCTGTGTGTATCTCATCATGGAACATGCTAGTTCAGGCTAGTTCACATGGAAACTTCTCAGGTTTCTGCTTGTGTCATGTTTGGTAGTGTCCATTAGCCGAAGCAAGTCATGTTATAGGGCCATCCCAGATGTAAGGAGTGGGGAAAGACTCCACCTGTTGGTGGGAAGAGATACAAAGGCACACTGCAAGAGCCGGACACCAAGGAGAGGGCTAGAACTTTTGGCCATTTTGCAAGGTATCACAAAATATTCAAGAAAAGTTACAGGAAGGTTCCTCTGTGGACTAAATTCTTTTCTGAATTTAGATGTAGGTAAAATGGGGTATGCTGTTAAAATTCATGCTTTGTGAGTAATCATTGCTAGGCTAAACTGTCTGTGGTTTCACAGTCAATGGTAGACATACAGCATCCGTAATCTAGTGCTTTTAAAATATAAGAAATACTAATTACAAATGTAGTTAGTTAATCACTTATTACTACTGGGAATTTAATGAAAGCTGCTGTGATTAAATACTGAAAAAAGAAAGATTGTGTCTTTCTGGTAACGTTTAAAGCTCGTCACTCTTTTGAAAGGAATTTTATTCTTAAAGCTGTTATTTTTACTCAGAATATGCTTAATATCCCCACGGCTGTAGACTGTCTAAAATGTTCTACAATTATATGAGAATACTTTTTAAAATCATGATAATTATCAGTCTTCATGGACACTTACTCAGATAAATTTCCCCAAGCACTTAATAGGATGAATTTATAAGCATTAAATAGAATGGGGACCATCCAGCCCTAAAATGTCACCATTCTGTCAGGCACACACTTGCCAATTTATCGGCCTGGACCTGAGCACACTACCAAAGGCTTTGAATTAGGTCTCACTGCAAGATGGAAGCAGAAAGGCATTTCTTAGTTTACGTTTTGAAGTGTTTTGCTCAGACAGGCAACGTGCAGTTGTGTACAGTAGTGTGAGCTACCTGTTACTCCCCTTAACAATACTTTTAGCAGCAATGTTTTTCCTTCTGCAATGTGACAATATCGCCATGCCATTTGGAAGAAAACAAAAAGGCTGAGTGATTCCTGGTATACTCCCAAACAGCCACCCAAATGAACAGCTGGCAGAGAAGACACCCCCTAAAACTTGGAGCAGATTCTCAGCCCCTGCAGCATCTCATGTGGTTAGAACTTCAGACTTGATGAACGCCTCCCCAGCTTGTTCCCCCTCCTGAATCTTTTAATCCTCCTCCAGTCTCTTGCAACGCTCCAGCCTTTACCAGGGAATAAGACTGCAAACTGTCTTCTGTTAACTTCTTTCCAAATCCTAGTCTAGAGAAATTATAATGATGCATGATTGTCAAGTAGGCATATATAGTTCATCCATGCAGTGAAGCCTGTAGCTTTCATCTTTTTTGCCAATCCACTATAAAAATTACATTTTATATGTCATCCTGATACACACACACACGCATCTATACCTGTAAATCTTTTTCTGTCTATTCATGCTTGTATGATTGAAAGAAAAGTTTCACAAAACATTACTTACCCTTACCAAATAATACACTTTCATATTTTCTCTTTTTTAAAATTTCAACTTTCATTTCAGATACAGGAGGTACATGTGCAGGTTTGTTACATGGGAATATTGCATGATGCTAAGATTTGGGGCTCATGACGTGTTACCCAGATTGTGAGCATAGTACCCAATAGGTAGTTTTATAACCCATAACCCACTCTCCCCATTCCAGCCTCTACACTGTCATATTTTCCATTCTTTTCTGTTTCATTAAGAACAATACTGGTAATGATCTACTATATAGATTTCATGATGTACTAAGGGTTCATGACCTGCAGTTTGAAAAACACTGTACCTAGTTTTATCTCCACCTCAGTCCAGGCCATCAAAAGCTGCATTCTTAGACCACTTTGCCTTGGCCCCCATAAGATTGCCTGAACTCAGGTGTACCTCGGCATCATATTCTTGGCTCATGTAGAGGGGCACTGAAAACTGCTAAAGGGATTTTTCTGAAAGTCGACACCATGCAGTGTCTGCCATCTTAGATCCCATGCAGATCTGTTTATTCAATCTAAGTCATTCCAAACTTGGATTTTCCTTTCTTTCACTTACACTCTTTCCTCCTTATCAATAATCCAAATAATAAAATCGATCATATTTCCTTTTATATTTTTTCTTTTGCTTTGGCATCTACAAAGGCCACAACCAAATTATACCCACCTTCTTTTTTGTTTTTGAGACAGAGTCTCGCTCTGTCGCTCAGGCTGGAATGCAGTGGCGCGATCTCAGCTCACTGCAAGCTTCGCCTCCCAGGTTCACGCCATTCTCCTGCTTCAGCCTCCTGAGTAGCTGGGACTACAGGCGCCCGCCACCGGGCCCAGCTAATTTTTTGTACTTTTAGTACAGATGGGATTTTACCGTGTTAGCCAGGATGGTCTCAATCTCCTGACCTCATGATCTGCCCGCCTTGGCCTCCCAAAGTGCTGGGATTACAGGCATGAGCCACCACACCCAGTCACCCACCTTCTAAAATACTTTTTTACTGAAATATATTAGGCATATAGAAAATAAGGGAGATGCTGGTTAAAGGATACAAAACTTTAGTTAGGAGGAATAAGTTCAAGAGCTCTATTGTACCCCATGGTGACTATAGGTAATGAAAATATATTATATTCTTCAAAATTGCTAAAAGAGTAGACTTAAGTATTATCACCACAAGAAATGATAAGTATATGAGGTAATGCATATGTTACTTAGCTTGGTTTAGCCATTCCACAGTGTATATATATTTCAAAACATGTTATACATGATAAAGATATACAATTTTTATTTGTCAGTTTTTTAAAAAATTAGAAAAAAATGGTTTAAACTTAAATGTACAGTTAGTGAATTTTCACAATCTGAACACACACATTTAACCAGCATCCAAATCAAGAAACAGAATGTTATCAGCCTTTAGAAGACCCTTTGTGTGCCCTTCTGATAGTTATCTATTCTCCAAGGGTAACCAAAATCTTGATTTTGAACACCATTAAATATTCTAGCCTGTTTTTGTCCTTTATATAAATGAAATTGCACAGCATGTTCTCTTTTGTGTCTGACTTCTGTAAACCTGGATTCATCCATACTGTTGCATGAAGTTGTGGATTGTTCATTCTAATTGCTATATAATATCCCCTTGTGTCAATATCCTGCAATATATTATATATTCTACTGTTGATGGGCATTTAGTAGAAAAAATTATGTTATAAACATTCTAAGACATGCCATTTGATGAATATATGTATGCATTCCTTTGAGGACTATATCAAGGGGTAGAATTTCTGGGTTATAGGATATGTATGTGTTCAGCTTCTGTACATTCTGCCAAACAGTTTTCCAATGTGATTGTACCAATTTGGACTCCTACTAACAGAGCATGAGAGTTCTAGGTGCTCCACATCCTTTCTAACACTGTATTATTTGTCTTTCTCATTCTGGTGGGTATGCATAGCACAATTTTAATATCCACATCAAGCACTGTGATCTTCAAATCTGTGTTCTGGCCAGGCATGGTGGCTCACGCCTGTAATCCCTAAACTTTGGGAGGCCGAGGCGGGCTGATCACTAGAGGTCAGGAGTTCGAGACCAGCCTGGCCAACATGGCGAAACCCCGTCTCTACTAAAATACAAAAAATTAGCTGAGCATGGTGGCAGGCACCTGTAATCCCCGCTACTTGGGAGGCTGAGGCACGAGAATTGCTTGAAGCTGGGAGGCAGAGGTTGCAGTGAGCTGAGATCTTGCCACTGCACTACAGCCTGGGTGACAGAGTGAGGCTCCGTCTCAAAACAAAAAACAAAAAACAACAACCAAAAAAACCCCAAATCTGTGTTCTAAATTTTCCTCTCTTCTTAAAGTTTTATGCTATTTATATTTCCTCAATGCTGGGTTTTATCTATTAATTTTAAGAGTTCTACATTGTTATAAGTTGCCCTAAAGCCTTTACAGAACAATGCATGGTATAAATATGTACATAGTATATACACAAATATGAATCCATGAATGCACAGCTAATAGTGCCATTATCAAAAATCCTACACTTTTCCTTTTCCTCCAGCCCTCACGTTCAATTGGCTCAAAAGTAGCATTGATTTTGTTCTATAACCTGTCATGAATTCAGCCTCTTCACAAATTCCCAGTCCTCCTTTCTTAGTTCAGGCTTTCATCCACTCTTAACTAGGCTGTTGTCATCGTCTACTTGGCATACATTTCCATTCTGATCCCTCTCCTCTTTTCCACCCCTGTTTCTTCCCACCTCAAATTTAATTCTATTTAAAAAAGGAAGATATTCAAAAGTACAGGTGGTGCCAATTTTTTCTTCTCTATCCATCATACGCGAAGAGGCTTCCAATTCTTTGTCGACCTGTTTCTAAGGGATAAGAGTAGGTCAAGCTGTGAGGACTTCAATTCCCACGTGAAGGTCTTATTAATATTAACTCAAGAATGTGATTTGATGTCCTAATGGGGAAAGTAGTATTTTCTGCCAGTTAGCCTTCCCATGATATCAAATCCAATATTGGCCCAATACATTTTGAGTTCCTAAAAGCATAAACTAATGTCATAACACAGCTGTATGTTAACGTAAAAATTCTGTACCTTAGTAAATTATTAATATGAACTATTAGCTCCCAGAGTCAATGTAAGAAACTTGTTTCAACTCTTCATATTCTAGCAAAAAGAAAACACACACACAAAACCTGACTTAAGAACTAACTAGGCAATTAAAGCCTACTTAGTTTTTAATTGAAGTGCATGTTCTCTAATCCCAAGAGGTCAAACTAATCACCTTTCCCTTTTTGCTGCTTTTTTTCCCTCTATTTCTGTAATTATTATAATCTGTCTGATATTGTGTTTAGCTATATATGGGTCTATCTTCCCTCATTAGATCATAAGCTCCTTAAGGAAAAGGCCATATTTCCTTGGGATCCCACTAGTAAAAAAAAAAAACAAAAAACTGGATTACAATGTTGAAATTTTTATATATTTCCATGTCAATCTCCAAACACTCCCCACTTTTTACCAACCATAAAGAAAAAATGAGAAGAGTTTAAATGATAAGCAAAGACATATGTAAGTGTTCCATAAATACACTATGTTTGAAGCTATTTAAAGAACTTAATGGCCGGGCGCGGTGGCTCAAGCCTGTAATCCCAGCACTTTGGGAGGCCGAGACGAGCGGATCACAACAAGGTCAGGAGATTGAGACCATCCTGGCTAACATGGTGAAACCCCGTCTCTACTAAAAAATACAAAAAAACTAGCTGGGCGAGGTGGCGGGCGCC
Organism: Rhinopithecus bieti; assembly: GCF_001698545.2. Classification (NCBI taxonomy): domain Eukaryota; kingdom Metazoa; phylum Chordata; class Mammalia; order Primates; family Cercopithecidae; genus Rhinopithecus; species Rhinopithecus bieti. Next base: position 519,890 of record NW_016808868.1, on the reverse strand, counting down.
TGTGGTCCCGGCTACTTGGGAGGCTGAGGCAGGAGAATGGCGTGAACCTGGGAGGCGGAGCTTGCAGTGAGCTGAGATCTGGCCACTGCACTCAAGCCTGGGCGGCAGAGCGAGACTCCATCTCAAAAAAAAAAAAAAAGAACTTAATATAGGATAATATTTAATAGGGAAACTTAGTCTAGATGGAGCACATTAAAAACATTTCTTGGAAATTTGTGGATAAATAAAAGTGCCTTGCATCTGTATTTTCCTTTCGTCTTCAAAATATGCCTTGACAAAAGAAAGCCAGAGCTGGAGTACAAGATTCAGACATTGGGAGATCATTAATTGGTTACACTGGATTTTATCTTATTTCCCCTTTTATGGATCCCTGTCTTTGTGTGGAATTCCTACATGCTAGCTGCTCAAGGCTTGCCACCAGGAGACTTTCTCCATCAAGCTAGGGGATATTTCTCCCTCACTGTCCCCCACCAAATCAAGATTCACTTGCTCTCTGACTACTCCAGGTTTCTGCTGTCTGCTAATATGAACATGGATATACCTTTTAGCATGCGTGAATACTATTCGTATTTTAATCTCAGCCCCACTGAATGATAGCAAATGCTGTGAATTTTATGCCTACCTTAGGTTATAGCTAGTGCTTTATCTTGCAAAAAAAAAATCTTACTTTTCTTACTTGCTTCCTTCTTAAATGTAAAAAGCGAAGAGGAAAGGTGCCTTTTATAAACTGCTAAAGAGCAGTTTACTAAAGAGCAGTTTACTAAAACTCAGACCTCTCATTTTCCTTCACACGACAATCTAAAATGCAATGTTAAAGTGAATTTATTTTGTTCTGTATACCTAACTATTCCTGAACATACTGAGTTCTCTTTTAAGAAATCATACCTGCCTGACAGGCTGCTTTGCATGAACACAGCATTCCCCAGCCTTCAAATTGCTGTCAGAGTCATTATGTCATTTTGACCCACAATATGGCAGTATTATCCTCATTCTATAGATGAATTAACAAAAGCTTCCAAGTGGTTAAGTGACTTGCCGGTAAAGGGTTAAGTGACCCGCCTCTAAAGGGTAGAATTGGTCTGGACACTCTGCCCCTCTATCTTCATGCCTTTGCTGTAATACACAGCTACGCTTGCTGAAGATTAAGGAAGCTGCTTTTGATAGAGTGTGATTCTTGTAGATATTCATCTCAGGAAAAAAGAAAAAAACGCTGGTGTCTTCATCTGTAGCATTTGATTATTACATTTTCCTTATCTGTTTCGACTTAGGATGACTTCCTTGTTCTCTTAATTGACTGGTAATTCCTTTGTTTACTTTTTTCCAAATCTCAAGAAGCAAGTCTACAGTATTAACAATGGTTACATTAACATTTAACATTTTTTTATGAAATTTGAGTATTTCAGAAAGGGGTAATTTAGGCAGGCATGTATGTAGAACTTTGCATTTTAATTAAAAAGACTCAAAATGAAATGAACCTCTGACAGTAACAGATGACTACTTCTAAAAGCTGCATTACTACTTGATATATGCTCAGTATTTTCTTGTGGATAAGTGCTACGACTTGTTTCAGGAAAAGTGACAGGACTAAAACAATTAAAAAAGACAAAGCTGCTCTTTTTTAATCATATGCTCATAAATAAAACTAGGTTGCGAATTGTTTCCAGAGAAGCAATTGACAAAGTATAAGTAAATCACTCTAAGAACTAAAGCTGCCTTGATTTTTTTTAATGTTTAACCAGACCTCTATCCTTGTCCAGTGATAAATTTTCTTTGACAAATAAATATTTACAAAGTATGAAATATAGACTTTGTGCCTTTCCTAAGGCCAAAGCATACTGTTTAACCTAAAATTTAATATATTTTTCTCACGTCAAATACACCAAAATAAGAACATAACTAAAAAGTAATTCTCTCTTGTAGTAGACTGTCCATTAATCTTTTGTTAGATGATATTGGGATTGTGAGTTTCAGGTAGAAAGAAAAACTGTAATTTCTAGATTGATCAGAAAATCTGAGACTATTTATGGATTTGAAGAAAACAATAAAGTCTGATAAAATAGAATTTTCTGTAACCTCCCTTATGGAGTCAAGAAGGAGGAATCTTTCAACATTCTCCCATTTTGCAATGAAAATTCTTCATGCAGTAAATAGTTTGATTGGATAGATCAAAGGGTTAATTTACTGCTGATTGGAGGAGAGACCCAGACTTCACCAATTTAAAAAAAAAAAAAATGCGATGTGTAGGAGGAAGGTAGAAAGAGGCCTCAGAATGAATTCACTAATTGGGGTTTTCACCTGCTGTGAGTCTAATCGAATACAAAGGCTTATTTGTAGCTGAAGAGGAAGAGAGATTATGCAGAGTGTAAGAATTTCTGCCTAGTTTTGAAATTCCTCTTATTTGGCACAATCGGTGGGGAGAGGCAGACAAATAGTTACAAATTTGAGCTGTTGTTAAGGTAGACCAGGAATGCTGTAGTCAGATAAACTTGAACCACCTTAACCAGTGATCCATTTTTAGCAGGAGGTGGTGTGGGTCATATACATGGGTTATCGCTATAGCTGGCAGGCTAATAGGTACTCCAAATTCTTTCCCATGAAGCAACAGTCAGCCTGTGAGGTTAATGAAGTATGGCTTTATTTTAGTGAAGATGCTAAAATTCACATCTTTTTAGATTTCAGCTTGATATAGGTGGCTTTGTGAAGCTTTGAGAAATCTTATTAAAAGAAAACTGCGTGAGAGTGAAGCAGAGCTCGACATTATCTGGAACCTGTCTGGTGAAATCTCTGGTTTAGATGGCAGCTGGCTCAGAGAGAACTTTCCTCAGCCTGGCTTACTCTGCCTCCCTAAAGAGACAGGGCCCGGAAAAATAGGCTTTTGTGTGGGTGTGAAGTGCTCTGTGTCTGAAGGTAGAGGCCTCTTCATTTGCTGGTTAATGTGAACTGGCTGGATATTCTTACATCCAGAAGATGTTGGTTTCAGATTGATCTGGGGGGATTATTATATATATTTCAATTAGTATGCTATGGTATTTGCCCTAACCAGCAATGATTCACCATAAGCCAACCCATTTGTTAGATGTCTGAATCACTGTTCATGGTTAGTACTTGTACCATGCAAAGAGGAACATGGAATTCTTACATCTTTATTGTACACCCAAATGTTGACATTTTACTATAGAATATGTATTCTACTTAATTGAAGTGATACCTATACTCTAAATGAATTTTTATAAAGTGATGCAGGTTATACTTAAACTTAGGGAGCACAAGGCAATATAGACAGAGATTCTTAGAGCTAGAGAGAAGCTGAACCATAGGAGTTGGTGAAGTCTCTCGGGACCATCCCTCCAGGCAAGTACCCAGTTCAAACCATTCCTTGTCTTTGTCCTTTCCTATGCTACTCCTCATTTTTACACAGCTAACATCAGACCAACATTGAAACCACATGCAACCCAGAAAGGAAAAGGATGTGTTCGTGGAAGGTAGGAACAGCCTAGCTTCAGCTGTTGGCCCTTCACACCCTCCACTAGATGGGCTCATTTGAACCCAAGACCCTTCCAACAGTACACTGCAAATCCATAGCTCCAATTCAGACATCTTCCCTCTGAGCTCCAGACCCAAATGTCCAACCGTCTCTTGGATACCTGCACTTTTACATCACCACCTCCAATTCATTATGTTCAAGACTGAATTCATCATCTCTTTCCTAACCCTCTTCTGCCCCCTCCTCCTGAAATTCCTAGCTTGGAGAATGCTACTCATCCAATCTTGGTTGTCACTCAAGGACAATGGTCCTTAACCTTCACTGCATATTAGAATCACTTGGAGAGTCTTAGAAATCCTAATGTCCAAGACCAATTAAATTAGAATCTCATGGTGGTGAGACCCAAATATCTAAATTTATTAACAACCCCTGAGTGATTCCAAAGGGCGGTCAAGCTTGAGGACTGTTGCTTTACTTCTTCCTTCTCTTCCATTCATACATCCAGTCAGTCAAGACTCTTGTAGTTGGAACATTTTTGTAACATTTCTCCACCTCCTCTGCCACTGCCATAATTCAGATCCTCCTCATACTGCAATCTCCTTGTACTTGATGTCTGAATTCCAGACTCTGTCTTCTGATCAAGTCCCCACACCATTGCCTGAGTGATTTTTCTAAAAGACAAACCTGGCAGAGCCACACTCATGCTTTAGTTCTTTCTTCCTTAAAAAGGTCCCTCATACCTTTCAGAATACAAGTCAAACTCCAGATTGTCACACTAAGCCCTTTCCAGTTTGACCGTTTCTCTTTTCTAACCCTTATCTTGACATTCTCTCCAAAAGATCAAGCAGACCATTGAAGCTCTTGTAAAGAACAAGCTGGTTGCATCCTTTTTACCCTCACACCTGCTGTTGTCACCATTCATAATTGTTGATTTGCCTTTACCCTCAAAAGCCAGAAACTCTTTGTGGGCCTACAGTGGAGGCTTTTATGAATATTTATCCAATGACTGAGTCTCGTCTGCTTTTTAGCCCCAGTGTGGGGGGCTCTGACTTTCTCCTCTATCGGTAGTCCCCACTCAGCATCCAGTCTATTGCCCCAGAGGGTGGCTTTGGCTGGATGGGTCTCAGTTTGGTCAGGGTCCTGGGAGAAACAGATGGTACATTCAAATGCAACACTTGAAGAGAGTATAATGAAAAGGCTATTTACGAGGCTCTAGGCAGGCTAGGAGAAAAAACAAAACAAAACAAGGAATGGTAAACATTTGCCCAAAGGGGTAAAGGGAGGAATGGTTTGCGTAACCAGTGGAATGCTGTTGCTGTGGGAAAGGACTGGCCAACAAGACTTGAGCTGCAGGTCAAGGAACTCAGCAGCTCCCAGGCCCGAGATCAGTAGGAGGGAACCTGAAGAATAAATACCCAAACATCACTCTCCTCCTGTCCTTTCCTCTCCTTCTATAGGCCGTTCATCACTGCCTCCCAATTGGCTGAAAGCAAAAGGAAGCCAAATGGCAGGAAAGCCTGATTGATGTCCCCACAGAGGTCCAACCTCCTGGCGCACAGAGCAGAATGGAGAAGGACAAAGAATAGAGATGGAGGGGATAATGGGGAAGTATCCTGCACAGTCCCTTAGGTCAGAGATGCCCTTATTTTCTAAAGATACTCTCAAAGTTTAAGTGGTTCAAAGCCCAGAGTTTGGGCTATGGGAAAATTTACTGGGTCGCCTTCTTTGACCTTGTCCCATTTCATTTCTTCTTTATCTCTATTTCTAGCAAATTTACTCTTCTCTGCTCTGAGCCATCAGCGAGATTGTCTATGAGCACACTAGAAAAAACACAGACCTTTCCCACAGGAAAAGAAGCTGCGTCTCTTCATGGCAGCCTAGGAGAATAGCTAAGCGCATGAGTCTTGGAGCTGGACTCCCCGGTTCCAATCCTTGCACCATTCTAGGCGGTGGTACTGGGAACGAGCAAGTCATGGCTGATTCTGAAGTCAAAATTTTAGCTGAAGTTTGTTCTGGTAGCAGAGCTGCAGGCTCTTTTCATGTCCGTGGTTCATATCAAAACAGTAATAATAATAATAATTAGAAGAAGGAGGAGAAGAAGAAACATCTACTATAAATGAGCAATTAATATATTATCATACATGGCATCACTACATAATTTACATATGACACGAAGGTATATCAGTTATGTTCTTTTCCAAATGCTTTCCTCTAATAAGCAAAATTCATAATCTGACTGCAATTGACAACAAAATAGTCTCTGTGATGCCCATGTCATTTCTTAATAATACTTTCAGTATTTAATTATAATATGACATCAAGATTTGGGAACAAGTCTTCAAGTGCCTATAACTCCAGTCTAAAAAAGAACTTAAAGATGTATTTTTGAGGATTGCCATCTGTCAATTTTTTAAAAAAAGTCTGAATAGTGATTTCTTATTCCATTCTTTTTTCTTGTCAACAGATTATTCTCAGTAGTTTTCTAATTGGACACTGAGAAAAGAGACTTAAGCATTTATAGAGAAGCATGTCAGAACTCCTGAATTTTGAGCAGGTAATTTAAAAGTGTAAAATAAACAAAAACAGGAAAGAAAGAGAGTGACAAATGTCTTACTATCCAGGTGTTACAAATCCTTTTATCGATTTGTAATATTTACAAATGTCCATGCTCTGAGGCTTGTGTCTTTCAGTTGAAATAAACATAAACAATAGTTAAGTGATCTGCCACACTGACACAGAGATTGCTGTCTCTGATTTACTGCAAAGGGCACCACTTCCTCATTACAGGACACTAATCCCTCTTCCCCAAAGATAAGAGCAGACCTAGAATATACTCTTAGACCAAGGGACAACTTCAGCCAAAGCAAATCTTAGTGTGCCCCCCTCAGACCGTAATAGCAGCTGCCTCCACAACTCACTAGCTAAAAATTGCTAAAGGGCAACACTAAGAAATCTCAGTGTATGAGCCAGAATGCCAGAAGAAGTGCCATGGTTGCTTAAAAATAGCAATACCGATCATACTTACATGCACATATCTTTAATGATAACATGTACCTTTTATTTGGTTTGTTAAAGGTAATAAAGAATCCTGGCATTCCCTTTTGCTTTTGTCCACATACTTTATTTTTGCCTCTTTTGCCATGCTGTAGCATTAGATAAAGCAAAATGGGTGTCCTTCCACCTAAAACATTCTAGGGGAAAAAATGTTGAGCAGAAAAGGATTATTTAAAAAGAAGCCGGACGTGGTGGCGTGCACCTGTCATCGCAGGCACTTGGAGGCTGAAGTGGGAGGATGGCTTGAGCCCAGGAGTTGGGAGACCAGCCTGGGCAACACAGTGAGACCCCCATCCCATAAGAAATAAATTTTTAAAAGGAGACCACATTTAAACTGTAGACTGAAGTGGAATGAATCAATCAGAAAGGAGAGTGGAAAGCAAATGTTTGAAAGAAAATAAAAAGAAAGCAAGCCAACAAAATAAATGGACAAAGAAGGACAGTGAAAGTATCACTAACGGTGTATCATAAGATACTCTTTGGATGCTAATCTAAGGTATTATGTGAAGTTTGCAGATAATTCTTATGCTAATGAAGGCTTTCTTCTTCTTTTGAATATTTCCAAGCTTGAAATAATTGTGTGTAGTTAACTTCTATCATCATATTGCAAACTCTAAAATAGGAATTATTTGAACTGTTCAGGCCCTGTAACTTTTCCAATAAAATATTCTATTGGAAACGAGTTCTTTCTAGATTTTCCTAAAAGAATACTAAAGGACCAAACCGTGCAACACCACTGGTGGTAGTGTCTTAATTTAGAGAGTCCATACCAGTGATTCTCAAACATTAGTATGCTCAGAGTTTCTGGTTCAATAGGTCTGGGCTGGGCCCAGGGAATTTTCATTTCTAAGAAGTTCGCAGGTGATACTGATACTGCTATTCCCAGGGACTACATTTTGAGATCCTCTGCTATGTCACAAATCCAAATACAAAGTCTTTTTAACAATCCCTTTTAGCTTCACGTCCTTATCGCCGGCCACTTTAATCTTCAACTGAGGAGGAAGGGAGAGTGAGAATTATGTATATAATTTTTTTCTTTCATTTTTAAAAAAAGAAAACTCCAAGGCCACACTCTTAATTATCTGGGATGAGGTCATTTGCACCTGGGTCATTTATTTAGGCAACAAGTAGTCTTGCTAGAGGCTTTAAGGAGGTGTTAGCAGAGTAGTGTGTGACTTACAGGTTCCTGGGTCTACCTTAAATCCCCGTCCTCTTTCTGTCTTTCTTTCTTTCTGTCTTTCTTTCTCTTTTCTTTTTCCTTTCCGTTTTGAAAGCCTCAACTGCCCAGTCTCTGGGTGTCCCGGTTCCCAGGTCCCTAGGTGGGGGCGGAGCCCGACACGGCCCCGCCCCGTCTGCCCGCAGCGCCCCCTCCCCGGCCCGCCCGCGCCGGCTCCTCCGCAGTGCTTTCAGCTGTGAGCTTGGGCGGCGGCGGCGCTCCACTTTCGGGGAGCCCGGCGGCTGTGGGAAGCTCACTCCTCCACTCGTACCCACCCTCGACCGCGGAGCCCTTGCAGCCATGAGGGAACAGCTCAAAGGGTAAGTGGATCGAGGCCCCGGCCCCGTCTCATCGCCGCAATCCGTGCACTTGTGGCGCGAGCAGGGGGCAAGCTGAGGCGGTCAAAACTTAGGCGCGGCGACTGGACCCGGGGCGCCGGGCAGCTGGGCGTCTAGGAACCTCTCCCGCGGGTTCCCGCGGCGCGGTTGCAGGTGCGTCCCCGGGTTTCTCCCCAGGCGCCGGGCTAGTGGGGAACCTCTTCCCTCGGCTTTGGGACGGGCTGGGAGAGAAAAAGCTGATTTCTCCCCGTCCCCAGAGGGGATAACGCGTTCCTCACGCGGGGATTGGGGCCGGGGGAGCTTTTCGCTCCTTTCCAGTCTGCCAGTGTGGACGTGAGCAAGGCTGGCTGTTCCTAAATCGTCGCTCTTAATCGCCGAAGGAAGGGGCGCACGCGGCGCTACCTTCCATTGCACTGCAAGTGCCAAAAGGTCAACTTTTCTGCCTGATTTCTTCCGAGGATTCCAACTGACATTTCCCTCGCTGCATTTTCTACCGTGCTCATTCCGTGCCCCAAGACCTGCAGAAATCAGGAAAGAAAGAACAACTAAAGCTCAGAAGTCAAGGATTTCAGGGGGGATTTTTGTTTGGGCTTTTTTCCCCGCCCCCCCCCCCTTTGGGATTGGGTGTGGAGTCATTTCTAGGGTGTTCTCTCGCATTTCTCCAGGTGTTTGTGCTCATCTTCAAGCAAAGTTTGTCGCTCCCAATCCGAGCACGGCAATAAAACGGGCAGAACACTTCGCTGGGTCAAATTTGAAGTTAAGTTTGAAGCCTTAAATTGAAGGGGTTTAGTTGCTTGAGGGAGGCATAATATTATAAACTGTTTTTACATCATGAAAAAAATCCATCCGATTTAAGTGGTGAACTTTTAAGTGGCGTCTTTAAGAGAAATCTACGTTTTTCCTTGGGCAATAAACTCTTTGGTCCTCTGCTTTATCCCTGTCACCTCTCCTTGTCACCCCCCACCCCCAATCAACCTTTCTTTTTTTGCCTAGATTTTTTATTGCCTTTTACCCAAGCCCCTCTTTGGAGGATACATTTGCTGTTGGAGAAGCGAGAGGAGCAAATGAAGCAACACGGTTGTATGAAAGTCCTCTGACCCTTGAACACCGTGGAATTGGTTTCAGTCATCATTGTTTGATCTCTGATTGGACACGACCCTGAAAAGAAATTGCTTTGGCCAAAGTTGAGGGTGGGTGGGAGTTAAACCTTGAAAAGCAAATAGAACGGAAGACAAGTAACAGCTGGAACAGCCACCGAGGCAATCATCTTTGCCCTGGCTTTAGCCAAACAGTATAAAATGGCAAATATCCCAGGGAACAATAAATTGGAACTAGAATGGATTTCTGATGCTTATATTGATGCTCACCCCTCCAAACCCCTGCCCCACGGTAGCAGAAACTTTAAAATATATTTTACCATCTACACCCTGCCAGTATTCCAGCAATGCAAGCCAAGTTCAACAATTCAGCATGCAAATGCCAAGGTTCCTCTAGAAAAAGAGTCTGATCCTCAGATTAAAGGGAAATCATTTGTGTGTGGATCAATGGGCTCCAGATTAGATATGAAGCCAAACTCTAATCCTTTGCAAATCGCAAGAGAACGCTACCTTTTTATATTGCTGCATAGTGATTAGTTTTCTCCCTGGGAAGTAGTGGACAGATAGTTTTTTAAAAAGACAACTGTTCGGAATATTTTCAGTACCAAATAACAATGGTGGCAGCAGAAATCTTATTTTAATTAGGCAACTGCCATTTTCCCAGCCACAGCAGTAGATATTTGTTACTTTTTGTAAGTGTTTAATGTTTGTTTTTAAGAAACTAAAAAAGCAATTCCAATAAGTCTGATTATTCCAGCACTGACAGCAGGAACAGCTCTGAGGCAGTTATAATAACCTTGCACACTACTTGAAACTAAAGAAGGTGAGAGAAAATTTAAATTGTACGGTAGGAAATTAGGTCAGCCTTGTGCTCAGTAGAGTAATGCTTTAATTTCTTATTATTGACAAGTAGATGTTGCCGGGGTCTTTTGTCATAGTCGATGATTTTATATTTTAATTTGCATCAGGGTCCTATCACAGCCTCAAATAAAAGGGAAAAGGAGAGATTATCATGGTTTGTACAAAGAAGAGGGGAAATCTTCATATAAATACTGCTCAGAGAGGCATATCTGATGCCAGGCTTTGGAACCAGCAGGGCCAAAATCAATAACATTTTTTAAAGATGTAAAGAGCGTTCTAAGAATTATTTATGAAGCTGATCTCTGTGTTAATGTCCATACAGACTTGTGATCTATGTTGAACATTATTGTTCTCAGAAAGGCCAAACAAAGATGTACCCATTAACATGTGAACAGGTTTCAGGATTTCCTTTTTGGTTGTTCATGGTATATGGGGGAGAGCATTTCCGATGTGGAGAGTGAAATGCAGAAAAGAGACAATTACCAAAAACAGTGCCACCCACCCTTCCACTCCCTCCTCCCTAGCACACCATGTTTTTCTGGATTGTCTGCGTATTCCAGGTAAATGTGGACTCTTCTCATGGAGTTATTGAGAATTCTCTACTGTTTTTGAAGGCAGACACAGAGTAAGAAACGAAGCTGTAAAATCGGTATTGATCACAGACAAAAAAATTGGTTTGTCCTTCAAGGTACAAGATAGATACGAGTTATGCAGATTTGTGCTATTTCATCCAGTCCATAGTCATAGTTCCTATCTATTTTGAAGGGTTAAATGTGTCTGAGGAGGGCTCTGGATTCACCACAGGTAGAAAATACTGACACGCTGTGAAGTGAATATTTGGTTCATCATATAGTTACCAAAAAATCTGAAGTTTTTTCGGCTATGTTGCCAAGCATTTTTAGCATTAAATGATTAAAAGACTATTTTTCTCATGTTAAGGATTAGTCACACCCTTTATTTCTTCTTTCCACTTGTGCTCACTTCTTTTGCTTAGAACTGGTTTGCAATTGAAGTGAAACTAAGACTGTAAAGGTGAAATCTAAATCTGTTTTTCTAGTTCTTTTGCATTGCTTAAAAATAAAAGGTTTGTGTGTTGAAGGTGAAAAAGGTTAGCTTCTGGAATTGTTTCAGGAGTTCATTTATCTTTGTTATTCAAGTCCCACAGAATCACAGATAATTGGGAGAATAGTATGTATCAAGGACTAGTATCTTAACTCACAAATGGGCAATGGAATTGGGGGCTTAGAATTTCTTCCTTCTTCCAGTAAAGGAGATTTTCAGTTTTGCCGAGAACTGATGCATTGAAAAAATAATTTCTAAAGCCCTTTTCATAATTTTAACCTTCAAAATAAAGTCTTTAAAAAGGTAGAAATGTACGTATGCCAACAGTCATGAGATTTCTTTCGGAGCTGGGGAGCTACATGAAGCCCTCATTCATTCTATGTGGGATTCTCCTGTAAATTGTATGCACTGTTTCCCTTCCCTTTTAGAATTGTGCTTGGTACAAGTTGATTTCTTGACTACGTTCCTCTAATTTGAAGTCCATTCCAGATGGTGGCTTTTCATGGTGGTTCCCTGTCCCTGTCTGATCAGGCTTATCAGCTCAGCTAAATGTTTTTCTGCAGACCTATAGGAGTTGCTACGGTCCTTACAGATATCCTGGAGATGGGACATTGTTGTTACACAGTGTGACTAGTAAGGGCCTGTGTGAGCCCTTGTACATGTGGGCACATGTGTGTGCTTCCTCTCTTCTCTCTTCCTTTCTCCCTGGTACTTATATCACATCTGGATGACCTTTGGAAATAGAGGCGGCCTGAATGCAGGGTGGTCTCAATAGAAGGTAACCTTTCCTTGCTCTGCACTTGTGTACGGAATTGGTATACACTCACTTTCCGAGCTGAGAAATGCCTGAGAACAAGCAACACTTTTTTCCATGAAGCTGCAAGCTGCAGCCTCCTTGTGCTGTGCATGTAAAGTACCAGTCCCGCCTACCCCTTCTCCAGATCATAAACTGGTTTGGACATGGTGTTTCCTAAAACCCCTTAAAGCATAGAGACCACATCTCTTGCTCTTCTTGCTCTTTAAGACTTGAATGTCACTCTGTTACCTTCCCTCAACTGGTAAGCCCTTGTTATAGTCCTCAAATGTGAATTGTCTCTGTGGAAAAGTCAAACAGAAACAAACGTATTTGGAAGACAGTGAAACAGCACTTCACAAGTGAACGTTTTCTCGCCAATTGTTTTCAGTAGCCCTCACTGTTCAATCAGTGACTGGTAAATATCACAGGGATGGTCTTTGAAGTTGTACAATTTGGGTGATTTCTGTATGTCTTTATGAGGTTTGTGATTGTATTCCATTTCTCAAACCAATTTAGATGGTTCTTTGATTTTTTTAAAACATAGGTGATAACATGTAGTGTGTTGCTTTTGCTCTCTAGGAAGGGTCTGTCTTCGGCTTGATTGACTTAACTACAGTTGGATCCACATCTATATTGTAATCAACTAATAACAGATTTGCTTTTAATAGATGACAATTTGAGGGGCACATGATACCAAAAGCAACCACATATTAAGCACCAAACGGTGCCGGTCACTTACCTGTATCAACTAATCCTTTAATCCTCCAGTAGGGCACAGAGCCCTAAAATTCAAAACATACGCTAAGGCCATTTGATATTGTTGCCTCTCCAGACTCCTCTTTCTGTGTGAGACCTCGATACTTTCTGGTTCTCTTGAAATAACCCAATTTAAGTGATTTCTTTTTCCTTCCCTCCCCTTTCCCCAAAGTTTATGAATAGGCTCTGCATATGAGTACCCAAATATCATTCAAAACTGCATTTTACTGTATCAAAGCCTGCCATGCAATCCCTGAAAACTAGAAATACGATGCTGTGGTGATTTACGTAGATGGGCCAAAGTAAGGAAAAGTATATGTAGTTATTTCTCCAGGGTTTATTCATGTAATTGAATGAGGAACAAAGGTGTTTTGTTCTTTTTGTGGCAGGAGCTGATAGCCAGCAACCACACTTCAAGAAATGGAACAGAGCTGTGAATGCTTCATTCAGGCCCAAGTAAATATAGGAAGAGGTGTAGTGGTGTATAGCGTACTGAGTTTAAAGAAAAAACACTCTGAAACTAATGGGAAGAAGGAAGTTACGATATATTAGTCAGGCACTGGATATACCTTAAGCTGAAATGAAATACAGGTATCATGGATATGAGATACGGATATGTAGAAGAAAAAGTAATGGGAAAATGTCAGGGGCAGTGAAAGCAAATGAGAAGTGAGATGATTTATATTTATTGAACTAATGTCCGGTATCTCTTTGACAGAGTTGAGTAATAATCAGTTGTCAGTGTCCTTTATGTAGTGTTCCACATTGGATGAGTGAAGAAATCCTGATAGTCAATTATTGATCACATAACAAGGTCAATTTATCATAACTGAAGCTCAATCGATTTGTGGATGCAATGAAGAAACATTCTGGAACCGAATAATGTTTATATTGCTTTCCCTTTGGAAGCAAAGCAGAAAGGGGCCTTTCTGCTTGTAAGATAAACATTTCTTCAATACACTATGGAAGTGCTTTGAAATAAAGATTCCGAATGGTTCAAAAGCAAATCATGTTGTTGTTGTTGTTGTTGTGTTTTTCCTCTTTTCTCAACTACCCATTGTAAATTCTAAAATCTTTCTTTATGTTTTGTGTTTTAGCCACGAGACTCAAACAACTTGCTGGGACCATCCCAAAATGACAGAGCTCTACCAGTCTTTAGGTAAGGACATGGCCATGTTTCCTCCAAGTTAAATGACAGGTGACTTTTAGGAGAAAGTAGTTTGTAGTGTGAAAGTTACTTGCTATATAAATACATCACTAGATTGTTTCACGGGTGAAAGCAGTGGCACCTTCCTATACAAAATGACAATCAGCTTCTGTTTTCAGGGTTCCTTAAAAAACAATTTTTAGAAGTTGACGCTAAGAATTCAATATACCTGAAGAGGCCTAAGTCCTTGAGTTTCTTTGGTGCCCTAAAAGGATGGAAAAACAGTTGCAATACGACTGTAATTTTTTTTTTTTTTACTCCCCCCCGAAGATAGAAACTGTCAGGTAACTTATTGATTTCCTCCGTGTGAAACGGCAAGACATACCCCTTTTGCCCCAACCACAGATGTTGTTAGAGGAATTTTCTGGCCGTCTTTCCAGTGGCTCACAATTCCTCCAGGCCCGGCGGGTCATTAAGTGAACATTTAATGATTCTTAGTATGGCCCTGTTTGTTTAGGTAAGAGCCTGACAGTTGTTTTCTTTCCCCCTCAATAACTTGAAATTTTGAGCTAGGTACATAGCGTAGCAAAAAGGGTTGAAAACACAGTCTGTTTTACACTGACAATGTCCAGAATGTCGGTTGTCCTTTAGATCTACAAGGAATATCTGAAAGAATGATCCTTAAGGCACTTGTTGGGTTGGTTTTGTTGTTTGGGGGTTGGGACCGGGTCTGCCTCTGTCTCCCAGGCTGGAGTGCGGTGGTGCGGTTGTAGGCTTATTGCAGCCTCGAACCCTGGCCTTATTGGTTCTGCCGGGCCTCAGCCTCCTAAGTAGCTGGACTACAGGAATTACCACCACACCCAGCCCCTCATTTTTAAATTATTATTTATTTTGTAGAGATGGGTCCACTATGTTGTTTATAATATAATATATATATTACTGTTTTTATATAATTTTAAATACGAAAAGTCATACTTTTCTAAGCTTTTTCAAGGCCGGCATTTCTGAATGAATACTGAGAGACAAAACACATAAGGTGTCTCTTTGGATTTAAGGTTATGTAAAACACTGTGGGAATCCAAGGGTACTTAAACATAAATCTGTGTAGGTATACTAAGTGGATTGGTAGTGTCAGGGGGTAGTAGCTAATTACTGCTTTAGTCATAGATCTCAGCCGGAATGAATTGTACTAAGAGACACCAAGGATAGAGAAGAATATTAGCCAAACAATGGTTATTAAACATTTTCTAATTAAGTAAGATTAAATTTCTCCTAGAAACCTGAAAAATGTAAATAAAAAACATGAAAAGGAAAAACAAAGTCACTTATACTACCAGAAGAAGAATCCAATACATTTCGAGATAAATATTATGCTTTCAGTCTAGTGATTAAGTGCAAACGTTTAACAATTGAAATAACAATTGGGATCAGCTAATTTTCTAGTGGCTAAGCATTTCCAGCCCCCAGCAGAATGTTTTGGCTTAATTGTGGAGCTGTTATACCACAGGTGGAAAACCGTGAAGCTTATCTTTGCCAAATGAGAAATGAAAAGGCTTCTTCTGAAGTGGCACGCACTGTCCTGGGCAAGCTGCTGTTCCCAGTACTGCCCAGGACGCGCCAGACCCCCAGACGCCCTGATTGTATAAGGAAGAAACTAGAAATGCGGCCCACAAAAGCTAATTTAAATGCCTGGGGCGCCTTGATCCATAACCTGGGTTTAGAGAGATTTAGCCCACTTCCTAACCATTTCCACTCTAAAACAGTAATTTCTAGTTGTAATATTTTAGATTCACTCTATTTTAAAATCATTATTATTAAGAGATTAATACTATTTCATATTTTAAGTTAAAAATAACGACCCAAGGCTAACAAAAAAGAAAGACGAATCATCAACCCCCACTTCTTAGAGTAGCTGCGTTAATAATCAGTAGATATCTCAAAAATGATCTTCTATACATATATTTTTATAGAAAGTTGAACATTCTGTCTAAGCTTGCTTTTTTTTTTTCCCACTGAAAAGTAATGTAACCATGGCCATATTTCATTTGTTATATAGGCATCCTACCACTTCAATTACTCTGAAATTGAGAAATTGGCAAACGAATGTTGATGAAAAGCAATTATGGAGCTATCAATGAATACTGTTTCGCACCTTAATACAAATTAATAGAACATTTAATCATTATAGTTGCTAAAATTTCTCCTGAGGCTCGACGCAGGGCGCGCTGGATAAACTCAAACTGGTATACTCCATGACTTGTGAGCATTGGCTTGTACATTACCCAATTTGAAATGATGACAGAATTTTACAGTTTTGCAGAGATTTAGAACTCCATTTACTTGCAAACTTTTTTCTTTTATGAAATCAACTTTCAGGTATAATTTGTATATAATAAAAGGAAGTCACCGTGTGTTATCAATTCCAGCCCCCTTTGAAATTCTGTTTCTTGCTAGCCCAATAACAAACCATTTGCAAGTGAACTAAGTGTTGAAATTTGCTTTTCACCTTTCAGAGTTAATACTTCCATTAGTTTTGTAACAATCAAACATTCATTGGGCTTTTATCCAAATGGTGATTCATCAAATAACATCTCGCATTTATTGCGGGACTATTGTATGTTTTCTACATGGGACATGCCAGCAACCAACCTGCATGGTAGATGGTATCAACATCCACATTTCACAGGACAGCGAAGCCAGGCTCAGGGAGGAATTGATCAGAGCTACACAGCTATGTGGGGCTACACCTGGATTTGTCCTTGGTTTTCTGTTAGTACTTTCACTGTTCTCATTGATTTTATTTGCTAGGTAAAGTATATTCATGTTGGTTACTACATACCTGCTACACGTATATAGGGATTGATAATTTTACCTATGAATAGTAAGTTACTTGAGTGGTATTTCTGGAAGTGGTATGGTGGGTTCCTAAACAATGGGCACTCCTTTTGCTGTTGCCTGGCACACACAGAATGATTGATTTAGTTTGTTATATGGCTACATCCTTTTTTTTTTTTTTTTTTTTTTTTTTTTTTTTTTGAGACAGAGTCTTACTCTGTCACCCAGGCTGGAATGCAGTGGCACGATCTTGGCTCACGGCAACCTCCGCGTCTCCAGGATCAAGTGATTCTCCTGCTTCAGCCTCCCGAGTAGCTGGGATTACTAGGTGCCTGCCACCATGCCCAGCTAATTTTTGTATTTTTTACTAGGGATGGGGTTTTGCCATGTTGGCCAGGCTGCTCTTGACCTCCTGACCTCAGGTGATCCGCCCACCTTGGCCTCCCAAATTGTTAGGATTACAGGCGTAAGCCACCGCGTCCAGCCTGCCTATATCCTTGAGATCCCATATAGGATTAACTACCAGTACTGCCTTTCCTCGTCTCCAGAATTATAGTGTTTCAAAGTCGAAACACAAGCATAAAATACTGAAAGGAAACTTTTATTGCATTTTAGTTTTACTTATTAGCTTATATTTTTCTTCATCAAGAGGTACCCCTTTAGGTCCAAATTGCTCTTTGAGCTGGATGAAATGGTCGGAAGCCATCAACTACAGTCAGTTTATGAAAGGTATCTTGAAAGCAGAAATGGTGTTGTGGTCTGGCGTGTCAAATGTTTAAGACCACATCTAGCCCCCTCTGCTAATCACCTGAACCTCATGTCTCTGGTGAGGTGCTGAAAATATCAAGATGTTGCTTTTTCCCTCTGTTCCCCTACTCCAGACATACTGTACTGTGGAAGCTACACTGGTTCACAGTATGCATGGTAGGTTACACATTCTTAAAGACGCCCACTTCTAAGGAGATTCCCATTCTCTAATTTGCCAGAGTTCCCAAGCAGCCTGTTCAACACATGTTTATGTTACCTACTTGGCCCTCAAAAGCATTCAGGTGTTCCCCCACACCCAGGGTTTGAATACAATAGGATTAGAAGTTGAAAACATTTTGTTAGAACTGAAAAAGTAGCAAGTATTTACTGATGAAAAGCTATAATATTGCTTGAGATATAACCATTGGAGCTCTCTAATACATTCTGGGTGATTTTCATTTTCATTCCTTTTCCACTGATCTTCTAAAATGAATTTATATTATTTACAATTAGATGTTTGGTAAAAAAGTTTCTTCGTCAATACCCCCTATTCCATTTCTTACTTAGTGTCTCTATAGCTACAGTTCATTAACCAATGAGAACTTATGACAGAAAAGCAACAGTAGCCACACACACACACACACACACACACACACACACACACACACACACACATATGTAGATAATTTATGCTTAAGGACCCTGATTCTCATGGACTTTGTCAGGTAACCTTAAACTCAAGGAGATCATCTCATGTATTTTTAGTCTGTATGTCCAGTCGTGAAAAATGCAGATGTAGACATTTTAGTGGTAGAGAAAATAGAACTTTTTTGATTAAAAAATAAATAAAAATGTAAGATAATTAATTTGAGATTATTTCCAACAGATCTAAAATGGCTTTTCAGAGGAGGTTTCAGTCAAGTCTTAGAAATATTGTGTTCCCCTCATTTTTAGGCTGTGTACCTACACAAAAAATTGAGAGAAAATATTGCCGGAGTCCTACACAAACAAAGCAAGACATAGCAAAGAAATAATTTAAAGGTTCACTGTGATGACTGAACAGTCATTAGGAATTTGANAAAAAAAAAAAAAAGAGGATATTGGGATATTGGACAAGTGTCTAAGAATTTTGTTTTTCTTTTACTTTGGGCTGAGGGTGGGGCAGGCTGTTTCTAAACTTGCTGTAATCATCATTTTTCAAGAGGTACATTTAGGCTAACTCTGCAGACAAGTGGATTTCTAAAAGTTTAATCATTCCTATGTTTTAAAATGTACATTCTGAGAAAACAAACAACAGGAGAAGATCATGCCACCCATCCGTGTCTTACAGGCTGAGTGAGGCAAGCTGTTGTCAAATAGAGAGGCTCTTGAGATATTTCCCGTTAGACTCCTCTGGGTCATTCATTTGTTATTGAGAGGGCACATTCTTCGTCACTCCCTAGAAGTAATAATATGTTTGATTCATGAGGTGAATTTTAGATTTCTATTAGCATTTTTACAAATGTAATGGGAAGACTGTTCCAATAGGTTAGCTTGGTGATTTAAAACCCCGAGCTCTTCAAGGCTCCGGAAAGCATTTACAAAATCAGTAGATGTTAGATAGTAATATGCTCTGGAATTTATTTTGAAATACTAATATAATATTGATTTACATGAAGTGCATTTATGTGGTTAAAAGCCTGCCCTTTTCTCACAATTTATGTCTAGGTCCATAAGTTCATTACTGAAATTTTAAGAAAATATTTTTTAGAAAGTTCACGCTGCCCGCCCACACACATATAATATATGCTGCTTAAAATACTTTTATTGTTTTCTTTTTTTTTTTATAACAGCATCTTGCTCTGTCACATAGACTGGAGTGCAGTGGCCTGATCATGGCACACTGCAGCTTTGAACACCCAGGCTCAAGAGATCCTCCCACCTCGGCCTTCCAAGTAGCTGGGACTATAGCTGTGTGCCACGGTGCCTGGCTAATCTTGTTTTTAATTTTTTGTAGAGATGGGGGTCTTACCATGTTGTCCAGGCTGGTCTCAAATTCTTGGGCTCAAGCGATCCTCCCACCTTGGCCTCCCACAGCTCTGAGATTCCAAGTGTGAGCCACTGTGCCTGGCCTCACAATTTCCAATTTCAAGTCTTACTACAAACTTAAGTAATCAAGACAACATTTACATAAAGACAGATATACTGATCAACAGAGTAGAATTTATGCTGGGCACAGTGGCTCACATTTGTAATCCCAGCACTTTTGGAGGCCGAGGCAATTAGATCACTTGAGCTCAGGAGTTCGAGACCAGCCTGGGCAACATGGTGAAACCCCTGTCTCCCCATCTTTACAAAAAATACAAAAATTAGCCGAGCATGGTAGCATGTGCCTGTAGTCCCAGATACTCAGGAGGCTGAGGTGGGAGGATCGCTTGAGCCCGGGAGGTCGAGACTGCAGTAAGCCGAGGTTATATCACTGCACTCCAGCCTGGGCAACAGAACAAGACCCTGTTTAAAAACATTATTTCTGACTGGGTGCGGTGACTCACACCTATAATCCCAGCACTTTGGGAGGCCGAGGCAGGCGGATCATGAGGTCAGGAGATCAAGACCATCCTGGCTAACACGGTGAAACCCCGTCTCTACTAAAAATACAAAAAAGTTAGCTGGGCATGATGGCGGGCACCTGTAGTCCCAGTTACTCAGGAGGCTGAGGCAGGAGAATGGCATGAACCCGGGGAGTGGAGCTTGCAGTGAGCCGAGATCGCGCCACCGCACTCCAGCCTGGGCGACAGAGCAAGACTCTGTCTCAAAAAAACAAACAAACAAAAAAACAAAAACATTATTTCTTAGCCTGTGTTATTGGGGGTCTCTTATTATAAATACAGTAAAATATGTGGTTCCCCAATGGTTCCTTTCTAAATTACAATGTGAGTTTTTTTGCATTTGTGATACCGTCAGTATAGTACAAGAATACCAGTTTATGAAGGAAACATATAGGTAAAAATAGGATAATGTGAAGAAAGAATCACTGCACTTCAGAAAGCTGATTTTATTTCAAGCAGTTTATTAAAATCTAGATGCACCATATGTTCTGATGTTACTTATTCCAATTTCCTTTTCCTTCATTGAAGTCCTTTTAGCCACAAGTTTTTTCTCAAGGGGTATTGGTTCTCCTTTTCTTGAGTTATAGCATTCTTCATAAGGATCTACCCCTCTTTATTCTGTTGCCCAGTTTTTGGAACCTACTATCCAGCGTGATGCTCACCTGAATGATGCAAAAGCTCTCAATTTTCAAAATGGACTTCTGAGTGTTTTGGAATTCTTAGGAAAAGTGATCTTTAAACACCGTAAGATTTGAAGGCAGTCTTTCAGCACGTGGCCCTTAGCTTCATGTCTGTGGTTTGCAGAGAGCTTCGGAGTGTTAAAATGAGGATTTAATTTTAGGGTCTGCTGGGCCTGAGGTTAGGGGTGTGATTCTTTAGCAGTTCTAGTTAGGAGAACTAGTTAAGTCCTAGTTAAGTCAACAGGGCGAAAACCTTTTTAAAGATACATCAATATCATTATAAACCAGCAATTGCAAGAGAGTTAAAAACACTGCCATCAAAATCCTTGTACCTCTTTCCTCAGCTTGCCCAAGAGGAAGGGATATCATAGTTATTTGCTCATTCTCCTCTTTTGATAGGCTTTCTACATTCCATTAAGTATTCCCTCCTGAGGATGCTCTTGGGTTAGAAACTGCAGGATTCTGAACGACTATGAATTCTTTTTGCATTAGGAGTTTGTCCTAATGCTTTTCTCAGCATATTTTGTGAACTAAACTGTTCTCCACTGAGCTACTCAATATTTAGCCTTCCTTGGCTCTTGCTTCTAGTTCCTTAACATATTGCTTAGTGTTAAAACCTCTGCCGTTTGACTTTTTACTGCCATAACGCTTTGAACTGGAAAGGATATCTAGATTCAGATGCCAGCTTCGGTGTGATCTCGGGCAAGTCCCTTTCTATTGGTCTTCATTTTCTTATATGTCATGTTGGCCAGTGATCTTTCATCATTAAATGACTGGTTTTGATTTAACTCCTGGCTAGAGTAAAGCTTGGTTGTATGAATGTTATCAGCCCTAAACCCCCAGTTCCTCTTTGTCACCACCAACCTAAAGGATATGAGTAATAGGATAATAATATTTATTTATTTAATTATTATTATTTTTTGAGACGGAGTCTCCATCGCCAGGCAGGAGTACAGTGGCGCAATCTCATCTCACTGCAACCTCCACCTCCCGCATTCAGGCGGTTCTCCTGCCTCAGCCTCCCGCTACCACGCCCAGCTAATTTTTGTATTTTTAGTAGAGACGGGGTTTCACCATGTTGGCCAGGCTGGTCTCGATCTCCTGACCTCACGATCCACCCACCTCAGCCTCCCAAAGTGCTAAGATTACAGGCATGAGCCACCGCGCCTGTCCTATAATCATATTTGTAATAATTGTACTTTATTTGTGTAGCACTTTACAATGTGCAAAGAGTTTTCAGAAATAACCATATTTAATCCTTACACAGCTATAGATTAGCTGGCATATGACCTGGATTTTCTATCAATTTCAGTTTCAGATTTTTTGTCCTGTCATCCCTTTGAGTGTCCTTCCAGTTTTTGATTTGGGAAATAATGCTACCATTTCGGTGGATGGGGTAACTCTTCCCGTCTTTCCATTTGGACTTGAGCAGACTGAGGCTCAAGACTTGATTCGATGTATACTCACATACGGTAGAAGATAAGGAACCAAGTCCAGAACTCACATTTTATGAACTCTGAGTTCTGTGTTCTCGAAGAAACATCCATTATTCTTAGCATGATTTATAAAACTGCTTTATCAGCATAATTGAACTGCGAATCCATATGCACATTCTTTATTCCCTAGCTGGACAAATTAGCACGCGAAGATTTAGTCAAATTTGATATTAAGGCCTGTTATAAATGTTCTTCCTTTACTATCCGCTTATAAAAAGAAAAAGAAAAATAATCTGCTCTTTTAACTTTGATTAGGATCCATGACTTCATTTGTAAAATAGAAATGTAATTTCCAAATCAAAATTTATGGGCCATTCTTATATGGACTATTCTAAATATTATAATATTTTCTTCTTATTCAAATAACTTGATTTAAAGCTTCTAATTGAAGAACATAAATAAATAGATATTTCTGAATTGCATCTCTCAAAGCTTATTTCAGAAGGAAACTCAAAAAGAATTGTTCCTTAGACTTTGACTGGTTTACAGTTTTAAAAGAGCTGCCAAACTGTAGTTTACTGGTCTAAATAAGAGGAACATTAAGGTTACACCTGCAGCTAGAAGAAAAGTGCTGGATGTGTACAATTTTATGTAGCTGGATCTGCAGAAGATGATTTTTGCACACAGAGTAAAGGCATCTAAAAACGTGTCTGCTCTTATTCAGACATTTCCAATATTTCTTTTTTAAGCCCACAAGTCTGATTACCTCTGTATGTCTCTAGGGAGCTGCAATTTTGCTGGAAAGAGATTCAGAACAGTCAGAACACTCACATAAAATAGATAGAGAGGTTTTAAAGTCTGTACCCTCCACGGTAGTAATAAAATGACCTAAAAATATTCTGAAAGTCTCTCTTATGACATAGTGAATGAATCATTAGCTTATTTATGAATTGGTGATATTCTGTGAGAATGTTTCAAAATTTGCTATTTCACAAAGTGTTGATCGCTTGCATAACTCCAGGAAAGTCATTACGCCCCCTCATAAATAGAAGCTTATATAACGGAGACAAATGTTGCTTATATTGATATATTTACATACAGATTTCTTTACCAAGCATTAATTTTGGTAAGAAGGTGATTGTTTTTATATTTTACTTTCTTGGTCTATAAAGAGGCTATCACTTTAAGGCCAGGCATGGTGGCATGCACCTGTAGTCCCAGCACTTCCAGAGGCTGAGGCAGGAGGATCCCTTGAGCCCAGGAATTTGAGTCCAGCCTGGGCAACATAGCAAGACCCTGTCTTGGAAAAAAAAAAAAATGAAAAAAAAAACAGGCTATCACTTAAGAGCAGTGCTTCTCAAACTGGTGAAGGGCCGGGTTTTTGTTGGTGGTGTTTTTGTTGTTGTTGTTTGTTTTTTGTTTTTTTGAGATGGAGTCTCGCTCTGTCGCCAGGCTGGAGTGCAGTGGTGCGATTTTAGCTCACTACAACCTCTGCCTCCCGGGTTCAAGTGATTCTCCTGCCTCAGTCTCCCAAGTAGCTGGGATTACAGGTGTGCACTACCACACCCAGCTAATTTTTGCATTTTTAGTAGAGATGGGGTTTTACCATATTGGCTAGGATGGTCTCGATCTCTTGACCTCATGATCTGCCAGCCTCCGCCTCCCGAAGTGCTGGGATTACGGGCATGAGCCACCACCCCCAGCCAGTAGTGGTTTTTAACATATTACACATCACAGATTTTCAGGTGGTTCTAATGAAACTGACAAGTATGTATTCACACCACATGTAACTCAACAGTCAAGTTCAACAACACTCAACCTCGTCTGTACCCTGCTCCATGAGATGAATGCACTCTGAATTTGGATGTCATGGCAATGTCAAATTGCTATTGAAGTTACTTAACACATTGTTCATTTCTATACTTGTGAAAGACCATATTTTGAGTAGCACTGTTCTAGAGCACTTAATTTTTGAAAGTGTAAGTGTAAACTCAAATCAGGTGACCCAGGTTGGGGGGAGGATAATTAACCAAACAGGAACACCTGAAAAATGTTAGTTATGAGGTTTAATGTTTTGCCAGTTGAGTCAAGTTCAGGCAGAAGAGGGATCTATCTTCTTTCCCACTTGGTAACTCTCCTTGGCAATTATTTTAGAAGACCAAACATAGAAATCATCGTGTTACAGGAAGGAACCAGGGATTAAGCGACAGAGCCACTGCTGCTTAGTTTAATGTCTCTCCCATCCCCTGTAATTAAATAGAATGTATATAACGTGATAAATTTAAAATACAGGTTTGTTTTTATCTAAAATATAAACTATGATATGTGCACTCTTTATGGGGTGCATTCAGTGGGGGAACTAAT
Source organism: Rhinopithecus bieti (assembly GCF_001698545.2). Classification (NCBI taxonomy): domain Eukaryota; kingdom Metazoa; phylum Chordata; class Mammalia; order Primates; family Cercopithecidae; genus Rhinopithecus; species Rhinopithecus bieti. The sequence goes on along the minus strand of NW_016808868.1, from coordinate 495,429 downwards.
TGATTATACTGTGACTTTCCCATTGTCACTTTATGAGTTTAGGTTTGGAGGCAATGTTTTGTAGCAGCAAAACTGTTCATTGACTTTGAGGCTGGATTTAAATTCTGATTCTGTCACCAGTTCTCTGTGGTCAAAAAGGAAACCACTAATAATTTTGAACCTCAGTTTTTGACGTATTAAGTAGTTATAATGAGACTTACCTTGTGTTGTGAGGATTAGAGATGACATATGTAAGATGACAGAATGTCTGATGTAGTAACTGCTCAAGGAATTATAATTGCTATTAATAGTGATATGCATTATCATTATTAGTTGTTATTATCATATACCAGTCTCTCCTTATTTAATAATCTATTAGATTCCTGAATTGAGATACCAAGTGTTCAGATAGTGATAAACACCCAGGTTTAGGTGTTCACCTTTGACACTCAAGGAGCCACTTAATTTTTCTGAAGTATTTTACTTCCTAACCAAAGTGCTAAAGATCACGTGATCACAATTTATCCTAACTTTTGGAAAGCATACACTTACTTTAATTTGACATGCAAATTAGAATAATACATTTTCTACTGTGTTGTTTGCCCTCCCCCAATTCTCATTCAGGATAAAAAATACTACCTTTTGGGAGGCTGAGGCGGGTGGATCACCTGAGGTCAGAAGTTCAAGACCAGCCTGGGCAACATAGTGAAATCCCATCTCTACTAAAATCAAAAAAAAAAAAAAAAAAAAGCCAGAAGTGGCGGTGTGTGCCTGTAGTCCCAGATACTCGGAAAGCTGAGGCAGGAGAATTGCTTGAACCTGGGAGGCACAGGTTGCAGTGAACCGAGATCGTGCCACTGCACTCCAGCCTGGGCAACAGAGTGAGACTCCGTCTCAAAACAAAACAGCATAAAGATCTAATAAATGATGGTGGTACTACTCTACGGTAGTGGAGGTATCATAGAATGGCTATAGAGATGAGGAGGCCTAAAACTGTGAAAAGCCTTATATGCTATGTTGAAGGTTTTATACTAAGGTTTTGATTTGGGAGATGTATCAATCAGGGTCTGCCTAGTTAGAAAACATAAACCCTCTAGTTATTTCAAGCAGAGGGAATTTAATGCGGGGAAATTGGTTACTCAACAATGGAAGTGCTAAGAAATCACACACACAGCATGAAGTTTCTGTGATACCTAGGGCTGGAGGGACAATGACAAGAGGTAGTATCACCAGAGCGTCAGATGTCAGGGACATCAAGGTGGAGTTGGAACCCTTGGCCAGCTGGGACCAATGAGGGAGGGGCTCTGAGGGAACTGGAGCCAGGAAGGAGACACAGCTAGCCAGACCTATTGCTGGAGGTAGAATGAAAAAGGAAGTAGCTTGACTTCTCCTTTCCGCCTGCCCTCTAGGCTTCTGCCAGTGACTCCCATTGGCCAAACTTACATGGAAGCCAATTGGTAAGGGAACAGGAAAACGTAACTGTAATAAACAGCAGAGCAGAGAAAAGGCAGAGAAAGTATCAAAAACCAACAAGCAAATGATTGAAGTACAGGAGATCCCATGGACAATAAGGCAACCAACCTTCTGTGCAAATATTTCGGGAACAAGAAACATAAAAAAACTAAAAAGGCTTCATAGGAGTTTGAGATGACATAGATAAGATACCAGAAGGACACCCTGGGTTCAAAGGAAACTGATCTTAAAGGAGAGGAGGTAGCAATTAAAACAAATTATCTGCGGAGAAGTCCAGACACTAAGGATAAGCTTCCATGCATTTGATGAAAGTACTTGCAACGTTTACAATTGTTTATGCTCATGACTCTCAAAACTAAATACAGACATACCTTGGAGATTTTGCAGGTTCAGTTCCAGAACACTTCAATAAAGCAAGTATCACAATAAAGTAAGTCACACAAATATTTTGGTTTTCTAGTACATATAAGTTATGTTTACTCTATAATGTAGTCTAGTAAGTGTGCAATAGCATGTCTTAAAAAACAATGTACATACATTAATTTAAAATACTTTATTGCTAAAAAAGCTAACAATGATCACCTGAGCCTTCAGCCAGTAATAATCCTTTTGCTGGTGGAGGGTCTTGCCTCGATGTTGATGGCTGCTCAGCATGGTGGTTGCTGAAGGTTGGGGTGGCTGTGGCAATTTCTTAAAATAAGACAACAATGAAGACTGCCACTCAGTTGACTCTTCGTTTTGTGAAAGATTTGTCTATAGAATGTGATACTATCTCATGAAACCACTTACTTTGCTCATCCATAAGTAGCAACTCCCTATCCATTAAAGTTTGATCATGAGATTGCAGCAATTCAGCCACATTTTTGTGCTCCACTTGTGATTTCAGTTTTCTTGCTGTTTCCACTACATCTGCAGTTACATCCTCCACTGAAGTCTTGAATCTCTGACAGTCATCCATGAGGGTTGGAATCAACTTCTTCCAAACTCCTAGTAATGTTGATATTTTGATGACCTCCTATCAATCACAGATGTTCTTAATGGCATCAAGAATCATTTCCAGAGATTTTTTTTGTTTTTTGTTTTTTTTGAGACAGTGTCTCGCTCTATCGTCCAGGCTGGAGTGCAGTGGCATGATCTTGGCTCAGTGAAACCTCTGCCTCCAGGGTTCAAGCGATTCTTCTGCCTCAACTTCCCGAGTAGCTGGGACTACAGGCATGTGCCACTATGCCCGGGTAATTTTTGTATTTTTAGTAGAGATGGGGTTTCACCATGTTGGCCAGGCTGGTCTCAAACTCCTGACCTCATGATCCACCTGCCTTGGCCTCCCAAACTGCTGGGATTACAGGCGTGAGCCACCACACCTGACTTCCAGTGATTTTCCATTTACTTTGCCCACATCCATCAGAGGAATCACTGTCTATGGCAGCTATAGCCTTACAAAATATTTCTCAACTAATAAGACTTGAAAGTCAAAGTTTTGTCTTAATCCTTGGGCTACAGAATGGATGTTGTGTAAGCAGGCATGAAAACGTGAATCTCTTTGTACATCTCCATCCAAGCTTTTGGGTGACAAGGTGCATTGTCAGTGTGCAGTTATATTTTGAAAGGAAACTTTTTTTGAACAGTAGGTCTTAACAGTGGGCTTGAAATATTCAGTAAACCATGCTGTAAACAGATATGCTGTCATCCAAGCTTTGTTTTTCCATTTATAGAGCACAGGCAGAGTAGATTTCACGTAATTCCTTTTTTTTTTCCTTCCAAGATGGAGTCTTGCTCTGTCACCCAGGCTGGAGTGCAGTGGGGCGATCTTGGCTCACTACAACCTCTGCCTTCTGGGTTCAAGCAATTCTCCTGCTTCAGCCTCCTGAGTAGTTGGGATTACAGGCGTCCACCACCACGCCCAGCTAATTTTTGTATTTTTAGTAGAGACGGGGTTTCACCATGTTGGCCGGGCTGGTCTCCAACTCCTGACCTCTTGGTCCGCCCGCGTCAGCCTCCCAAAGTGCTGGGATTACAGGCATGAGCCACTGTGCCTGGCCTGATTTCACATAATTCTTAAGGGCCCTGTGATTTCAGAATGGTAGATGAGCATTGGCTTCAACTTAGTCACCAGCTGCGTTAGGCCCTAATAAGAGAGTTAGCCTGTCCATTGAAGTTTTGAAGGCAGTCATTGACTTCTCCTCTAGAGCTATGAAAGTCCTAGATAGTGTCATCTTTAAATAGAAGGCTGTTTCATCTATGTTGAAAATCTATTGTTCATTGTAGCCACCTTCATCCATGATCTTAGCTTAATGTGGAAAACTTCCTGCAGCTTCTGCATGATCGCTTGTTGCTTCATCTTGCACCTTAATGTTATGGATATGGCTTGTTTCCTTAAGCTTCTTGAACCAACCTCTGCTAGCTTCCAACTTTTCTTCTGCAGCTTCCTTATCTCTTTTAGCCTTCATAGAATTGAAGGGAGGTCTTGCTCTGGATTAGGCTTTGGCTTAAAGAAATGTTGTGGCTAGTTTGATCTTCTATTCAGAGCACTCAAACTTTCTCCAGATCAGCAATAAGGCTGTTTTACTTTCTTATCATTTGTGTGCTCGCAGGGTAGCACTTTTAATTTCCTTCATTAACTTTTCCTTTGCATTCACAACTTGGCTGTTTGGCACAAGAGGCCCAGCTTTCAGTCTGTCTCATCTTTCAACATGCTTTCCTCACTAAGCTCAATCATTAATAGCTTTTGATGTAAACTGAGAGAAGGATGGCTCTTTCTTCCCTTGAACACTTAGAGGCCATTGCAGCATTATTAAATAGCCTGATTTTAATATTGTTGTGTCTCGGAACAGGAAGGCCAGAGGAGAGAGAAAGAGATGGGGAACAGCTGGTCAGTGGAGCAGTCAGAACAACTATGACATTGATCAATTGAGTTTGCCATCTTATGTGGGTGTGGTTAGTTGCAGCCCAAAATAATTTCAGTAGTAACATCAAATATTACTGATCATGTTTCACCCTAATAGATATAATAATATTGACAAATTTGAAATATTGAGGGAATTTTCAAAATGAGACACATACACAAAGCGAGCACATGCTGCTGGAAAAATGTCGTTCATAGACATGCTCAACACAAGATTGCCACAAACCTTCAGTTTGTAAACAATGCCGCATTCCCAAAGTGCAATACAGCAAAGTGCAATAAAATGAGATGAGCCTGTAATGAACCTCTTTAAAGCAGGAACTGTCTTCTTCATCTTTGTCACCAGTGCCTGGTGCATGGTAGTCTCTGAAAAAATAATTGTTCATTGAATGAAGCACAGTGGAGCAAGGGAGAGTGATTTTGCTCGGGAGGAAAACAAATACCACTCAAGAAGATGGAAAGATATAGATGAGGGCTTTCTAAGGAAGTATTATTAAAACTGCAAGATGGAACTCTGGAGAGATGGGAGTTCTTTCCAGGGAAAGTAGAAGATAAAGCCTCCAAAGTAATTAAAAATAGGAATATCAATGAAGTTGTAGATTTTATTGGCAATTCTTGTTATCCTCTAGCGCATAAGACCCAAGGGTACACTGCTGGTCTGGAAATTTCTAATTCTTTGCCCCTAAAGGGAATAATTAATTGATACAGGAGGGGAAATATGACCCCGTTAAAACAAGGTGTCAATATGGCATTCAGAAGTTTTATCATGACAAGGAACGACGGCAAACAGCGCCACCTGAACCGGAGATTATAAGTGTGATGGCCTCGTTCCATTCAGTCGGTTTTCCTGCTTCAGAACGCATTATGAAGAGCGGCATGCATTTTCAAACTGTTAGCGCAGATCAGCGCTAAAAATATCAAGGAGGGAAAAGGCCTTCCCCGCGCGTTTACTGAGGTATAGAAGTTTTATGATCTTATTTTTATTGAACTTAAAACCATGTATGTTCATCTAGAAATTCTTAAAGATGAAGTGTAAAACACAAAACATGAATATCACCTCACACTCAGACCAGAAAAGCCGAGTATTTACATTAAAGATTGCTTCTGGTCTTCTTTTCTATGCATTTGTATATAGTTGTTTGAGATAATATTATGTTTCAAGTGTTGTATCCTACTTTATTCACTAATATCATAAGTCTTCTCTTATTCTTAGTTCCTCAGGGATGTTATTTTCGCTAGTTGCATTTTATTGGGGTACCACTTTTGTAAAATCTATTTCCCAATTTTGAAAATTGTGACAAAGAAAAGTCAAATTTGTGTTGAATTTATGGAAGGAAATCTTTAAGAATCTGGAGGCTTATTACTAACAAGCTTCTGAGAAGAAAGCCAAGTGAAGTGTTATAATGCCTTCTGTCCAACAAGCTACTTATGTATAAGTGATGTTACAGAATAAAGTCAGTGTGGTCAAAAATAGACAGTCAGTTATCAGAAGGTTGATAAGTAACATTTATCCTATGAAAAATATAACTATGAATTTAAATCAATAGTTTTCTACCACGAATATCTTAATGGATAAAATTTTCTTTACCACATATATATATGGTGTCAAGGTGACAAGGCAAATAACCTTGTAAATTTTCTGTATTACAGGAACAGCTTTGCCCTTCTTAGCAAGCAATTTTATACAGAAACTCAACTTTATGATGAGTTTCTGTAAGTTTTAATTTTTATAATAACTGATATGTAAATATTTAGTTACCTTTAACTTATCTCTCCAGATAGAATGGCTAGCAGACTGTTTTATCTTCTCAAAACATTTGTGTTTACAGTTCCCATGTTCTTTTCAAGGTTCTTGCTTCTACCTGTCAGTTTAGGCTTGTAGCCTCTTCAGTTACATTTTCTGGCCAAGACACAATTAAAGAATATGGAGCTGATAATTATTTCCATAGTCATTTCCAATTTTTCTACTGCTCTACGTAAGACTTTGAGGAACACCTTTATGCGTAACACTTTTCTACATTTGATTCATATAAGTGGAATCACTGAGTCAAATGGTATTAATGTTTCTAAGCTTCTTGGAATGCACTGTCTGAAACTTTCTCAAAAGTTGTAGCCATTTACACTCGTAATACTTCAAAGTGCCAGTCTAACCATGTCCTTCCCAGAATGGAGTATTATTTTTACTTTTGCTATTGTAACAAGGAAAATTAAACCATCTCATTGTTATTATTTGTGTATTTTTTATTTCCAGTGACCACAAATGATTTCTTTGAAATATTTGCTGGATGTTTTTCTTCTTTTTTGAGTAATGTGAAAACAAAATGAAGTTAACCAAACACAACTCTTCCAAACCTTTCTGATATAATACACACTTTTTTGTGTGTTATGTTGAGAGGCTCTAGTTGATAACAGCCTCCTGGTTCCATAAATACTGTACAGTTTAATTTATTTTTCGGCTAAATAAGCCTTATCCCTTTATTCATCCTTAGTGGATCTATTATCTACCCATTAAATTAAATTTTATTCTCTATACGAACTCCTGTTTCTTCACATTTTTTATATATGCAGAGCCCTACATTACAGTGGCTCTCCTAATAAAAGGCTATTCAGTTATTAATAGAAAAGGAAGATTGCTTCCTGCCTCTTGGATGAGGAAGACTCATGTATACCATAGATATAGTCAGTTTACATTTACAGTTTTCTGTGAGACATTGACTTTTTTTCCCCCATAAATATGGAGTACTTAGAATGTTCAGAACCTTTCTCTGGGTAACAGAATGTACAGAAGTATAAGGCATGATCCCTGTTCATTGCCCAAGCTGGCATGACTCTGGACATGCAACGGACCTCATGATGTGATAAAAGTCCTTGCCTGTGAGAGTGAAGGAGATGGTGCCAGGCCTACTTGTGGCCAGTGGTGGAACACTTACATTATTCTAAGTCCTTTCTGTCTTTAGAACCCAAATGACAACCATGTTATTTTATTTTCTCTTATTGCTAGTGGTATGGTTTATTAATGCCAACACATACCCATTTTGCTTTTTAAGGTTACTTTAGATATTTTAGGTTGGAATGACTGAAGGCTTATACATTCAAATTTATATATAACACGCACACACACACATATATATCTTATTGTTGCCTGTTATCTTTCTACCTGTCATGTAAGAAATCCTTTGAAAAAAGCCTATGTCAGCTTCACAAAAGACCTTACTGTGTTTTGGGGGAAATAAAATTGGGAAATAATAAAACAGTTAATAAATGTTACAAGACTCTGTACACCAACTTAAATAAGATTAAGGTCAAATGTATGGTACCTTATATAAGTAGGAAGAGCAGTATTAATTAGAATAATTAGGGAGAGTTGTTTGCAGAGTGGAAAAAAACATTGTTCTAGGAAGGAATTTTGTAATACTTAGGTAAAGTAAAATGTAGGGCTAAGATATTCCAGATAGTGTAGCAGCATAAACAAAGGTATGAAAGACTGGCTTGTTTGCGAGTCAGTGAAGACATTGTTCTCTGAGAATCTACTCCAGAGTCTTTTGTTTTTTGTTTTTTGTTTTNTTGGTAGATACCAGGTTTCGCCATGTTGTCCAGGCTGTTCTCAACTATTGAGCTCAAGCCATCTGCCCATCTCGGCTTCCTAAGGTGCTGGGATTACAAGAATGAGCCACCGCGCCCGGCCACTCCAGATTTTTAAAAGGGAAATCTGATTCAGTGCCACTGGGGTGAACTATGTGCCTTAAATTATAGAATGAGAAATTTACATTGCATTTGATTGGCAATGGGAAAAACATTGTTAAATCTTCAGAAGAGAGAGACAATGAAGTCTGTGTTCTGTGTTTTCGAATAGGAATTTGGTGGGTGGGTTTAAGGACAATTAGGGGAGACATTATTTTGTTTTGAGGTAATTGACATGGTGAGGGTCTTAGGATAGCAAAGTGGTAAGGAAAAGGGAACATGACTCCAGAGGTTTTTCTTACCAAGGTAGAATTTCCTGAATGTAATCACAGACTGGGCAGATTTTAAAGAAAAAGGAAGAGCTATACGTCTTCAAAATTTGAAGGCGTGATGACACAGAGAATGGTGATACCATTGAAGAAAAGAGGAAATTGCAAACTGAGTGGAGCAACAGGGAATAGATATGAATCTGATTGATTTATAGACTTAGGGGTTTATTTACAATTTGTCTTCTTACAAAAATTTATTTTTGGTGGCTCATATGAATGTATGTGTTTCCGTACCATAAGCATATATTTCTCATTAATCCTTTCAAAAACGCAGTAAAAGATATTTGTATCTCCATTGTGCAGATGAGGCTCAGAGAAAATAGGTAATTTTCTCACATTGCAAAGCAGGGATTTACATGTACTTTTAACTCCTAAACCAGTGATTTAGCCCCTGAGCTATACTTTCTTCCTGAGAGGTGACAGTGGCATTTTGAAGAGGAAATACTCTAAAGCCATTTGAAAAGGGGAACCGAAGAAAGAGCATGATAAAAATATTACTTGCATTTTTATTACACTGTATAACAAGAAGTACAGGGGGCAGAGAAAGGTTCCTGACTTTTACTGAGCAAGTATATATCCTAGATGTATCTCCTCTTTGGAGCTTTTGAGATACACTATCTCACTTAGTTTTGCAACAGCCCTAGGAATAGGTACCATTATTGTTCCCTTTAAAAATGAAAAAACAAAACAAAACAAAACAAAACAAAAAACCAAATGACGCTTAGGAAAGTTAAGGTTACTTGCCCAAGCTTACTAGGAGACTCTATAGTGATGAAGAGGAAGGGCTTTAGGGTGAAATGGATTTGAATTTTACTTCTTAAGCCTTTGGGTTCCTTATTTATAAAATGGGATTGAAATAATGATATCACAGTTGAAGGTAAGTTTATGAGAATTTATGTTATTTATTGCAAACATAGGGTTAGCACCTAATAAATGATAACCATTATTACTGTTGTTTTACAGCAAAGTCATAAATAGAGCCCATCAATTTTTCTTTTCTATCCACTAGTTTTTCCATTGTACAGCAGTACTCTCCTGAAAGACAGTGAGTGAAGCCAAGAATTTGGAAGAAATCACACACAGAGAAATCTTGAAAAGAAGATAGATAGATTTAATACTCAGTCATTAAAAAAAAAATGTGCACATGACTTTAAGAAATCAAACAATGTAACATGATAGTATTGAAAAGTAAGTCTCCAACCACTCTTGGTATCAATCCCCTAATTTTAGTTCCTAGAGACAATTAACAATGTAGTTTTTATGTTTGCTTCTGTAAATATTTTTGCATATATGAACATACACATAAAATGCCCATTTTGCACATTGAGAGCATCATAGGCACAATGTTCTGTTCTTTGATGCTATTACCTTTTATGTAATTAACCTGGAGTGTTTCTTTCTCCTGTGGAGCAATAGACTGACAAATTGTGAATGAAAACTTGCACTATGGAGAGTTATGTTAGTGTTTTAATAAGACAGGAACCCAGACATAAATGTAGGAAGTTTAACATCAGCATCTCGTGGCCTTTAAGTCAAATTGGACAGCCATTCAAAGCTTTATAAATGCTAACTGCTTCTCCTGACTTCAGAAGCAAACAAAAAATCATTATTCAAATGGGAAATTAAGATGATCATCAGAAGTACAGAAAGGATGTCCTTTTTTAAAGCCGGCACATCTAAGGGAGTGTCTGGGACCTGGTTTCTTAATTCAGGATGGAGCCTGCTGCTACTCTTTAAAAGAAATGTTCACATCCTTACTTCCTGACTTCCTTCTATAACACAGTCCGCTTCACAACACTATGACTTTACATGTCAGAGTGGGTTAGGAGGAGCTGAATCTTAAAAATTTCAAAAGATACCAAGGTCTAGAAACCACTCTTAACAGGGGAAAATTAGACCCTGCTTGCTTTTGGGAAAATTTGTTTTCCAGTCAGACACTTGTCAAGGTTAAAGAGATTCACGGGCCCTCGGTTTGAATTGGAAGCAGTTGGGAGCCCTTAAGCTGAATGAGTAGACTGGAAGTCCCACTTAGAATGAGCCTTTATATTTTTGTTCTGTGGCTTGGTCAGGGAAGGGATATGCACTCGGGGAGAAAAGACCTGGATTCTAGCTGGTGTTTTCTCCTAGCTGACCAGGGAATTTGGGACAAGTTACTAAGAGCTTTCTAGTCCTTAGTTTTCTCATTCGGAAAATGAAAATTTAAAATTAGAGATTCTATTTCTAAGGCATCATATATTTCATTTTCTTAATAAAAGTAAAATTGTTAATAAAAAGTGTATACATATGTATATGTGTGTGTATATATATATTCCCTTAAAGAATACTTGTAAGAAAAAGGTAAAGTTAAAACTACCCAAATAATTTAATTTCTGGTTGCCCAGTAACCATTAAATTTCTCTGCAGTCAGGCAAGAACCACATTCCCACCTTGAGACAAGATTTAGGCCTTTCCAAACTTACCCTCAGGCTCTGTTCCAAGTTTATTTGTAAGTTAGTAGCTTACAACTTGGAATAAAATGTGTTGTAAATGGTGGTTAGGTCCCTTAGTCACAGAATCTTAGTTAACCCTCAGAGTGCCTGATACACTGCACCACGTAAACAGAAAGCAGCTGTATGTTTCTATGGGAACAAAAAACTTTTGTAGGAAAAATGGTAGAAACTCGTACTGCAGGTGTTGATTATTCAGCAAGCTTCTCTAGATAAGGAGGACTGGGAACTTCATCATTATTGGTCTGGTTACATTCCTGGTCACTCCCTCATCCCATTGACTGGTCAGTTTCTCTCCCTGTGGTCCTTGTGCAAGGGTTTCTGCCTCACCCCATACCCTCTGCTTCTTGCCCTATAGTCATGGTTCTTCTGAGGGTACTACTGCCCGTTCACCCTTGTGCTAATTAAGATTACACACACACTGGGCAAGGAAAGACATTTCTTCTGAAGCAGAGAAGCAGGGAAGGCCATCAGAGGCTTTGAGTGTCAGAAAGATTTGGTCTTGAATGCAGGCCCTGGGATGCAACCATAGGGAAGTTACCAATCATTTATGAGCCTCATCTTATCTTTAACGAAGCTGATAATACAGAACTCAGGGCCTTGTAAGAACTCAGTGGTATCAGGTACATATGACATTTGCCCTTGAGGGCTCAGTGAACGTTGGTATTCCTTCTGTCATCGGCCCATCACTTCCATTTTTCTCTTTGGCTCTACAAGGAATACTTGGATACAAAAAGAGCTGAAGTAAGAGTCACCTATGTCTTAGGAAAAAAAAGGGCTACTTTAGGTTTATCCTCGAGTAGTTTTGTCCAGGATTCTGAGGAGCATAAAAGCTGGGTCAGATCCAGTGTGTTGAAAAGAAAGCTGAGGTGAGAAGTAAGAGAAACAGAGAGGCAGAGAAAGGGGGAATGAGTTCTGCTTGCTGTGAAATAGGAGGCAATCCAAAAGACAAGGAATCCCTGGTCATTGTCACTGAAAGGAGAGAGAAGGAAAACTCACTCCTGTGACTTCAGGGCCATCCATGAGGTGGGCAGAGGAACTCGGAGTCTGCCTGAGTCTTGGATTGAACCCTCAAATTGGTAAAGCTTTATGTCAAGCAACTCCCAAATGCAACATAGTTTTGAGGTGATAAAGAAGAGTCTTCGAGGCTGGGCACAAATTGCTCATGCCTGTAATCTCAGCACTTTGGGAGGCCAAGGCAGGCAGATCACTTGAGGTCAGGAGTTCGAGACCAGCCTGACCAGCATGGTGAAACCCCATCTCTACTAAAAATATGAAAATTAGCTGGGCGTGGTGGTGTGCACCTGTAATCCCAGCTACTTGGGAGGCTGAGGCACAAGAATCACTTGAACCCAGGAGGCAGAGGCTGCAGTGAGCCGAGATCACGCCACTGCATTCCAGCTTGGGCGAGAGAGCAAGGCTCTGGCTCAAAAAAATAAAAAAAATAAAAACAAAAGATATTTTCCCGGGAGACTGGTAATATTGTTTCTAGATCAAATGTATTGTCCCAGATACATCAGAGGGTAAGACCAGGAACCCTTACAGGTATGCCTTTATTAAAAGCAGCCGTTAGTCTATGCAGAGGGGCCGGGCAGTTCCATTATCTAATGAAAAGCTCCTACCATTGATTTATCATAACTGCAGCTGCCAAGTGATTGTTTTAAAAAAAGAATGATTTACATATTAGTGTCTTCAGCAGGGTCTCATCATTAGTATCTAATCTCCAGAAAAGTTAACACATAACAGTGAAAACATTCTCTGTCACATGCTTCTGCATGCATGGGCAATTTGAGTCATACCACCTGTTCCCCTCTTCTGTTATATTAGAGTATACAAAAAGCAGAGATACGCATAGTTTACTATGGTCCTAGATCCTTAAATATCTTGAATTGTTTTCTATCTTGGACTAATTATTCATGCATAAAGATGCAACAGATTCTCTTCTTGCACCTCTCCAACAGCAACAACAAAAGCCAAACAATGTATCTTTCGTAATGAGGTGAAAGCATGTGTACAAGCCTAAGGCAGAAATGTTGCAAAAAAGTGTTTTGCAAGAAGGTCAATTTGCTTTTCCCATGGTAACTAAGGTGAGATTTCTACTGTGGTTCATTTTGGCATCCTTTTTATTCATGATGATTATTAGAGGGCGTGGATATTGGGCGTGTATTGATGTTGGGGACCTAAGAAATGGAAAGAGGCAGATGGAAACTGCAAATCATTTTCAATAAGAACCTAAAATTTTACTGTTAGATAAAGGGTAGATAAGAATCTTAATTTGACTTTCAAAACATGTGATTAGTTGAAGTTACCAAAACTATTTTTTTAAATAACATTTAAGAGCTATAAACAGAGGAAATTTTGCACTAGAGATGAAGTTATGAACATCTCGTTAACTCTAAAGAGTTCATGAAAAACTAGTTAATTATATGTGTTCATTTATAGGTTGACACGTGAATTTCCAGATAACTTGTATGCGTTAAAATCCCAATCCTTATTTTACATCTGGGCAGAATCAGACTTGTGAACATCCTATTCAAAACAAATGGCTAAACACTTTGTGGACTTTGTCTAGAAGAGTGCCTTACCCATATAAGCCCTCTATTATAAAAGTGTTTTAAACATTAAATTAGCTGTCAAGCTGTTCTGCATCAGTGGCACCACCTGGTAGCAAGGATGGAGACCTCTGCCACCCAAGACCTCTTTACTGCTAACTTCATTTCTCCACCCCAAGGAGGAATGCAGGGGTGGACAATGCTCCCTATTTAGTCCTTCTGCATTTTGTTGCTTACAGTTCGATTAACATGTCAGTTAGAGATGACTTTGGTTGCAGTTAATAAAATATCTGACGAATTGTATCTTAAACACATAGGAGTTGATATTTTTTGTATAACAAGAAATCTGGAGGCAGGTAGCCGAGAGCTATGGAAGAGTTCCGTGATGCCATCAGAGACCTGGGCCACGGTTTCTTCTGCTGTACCATTTTTAATGAGTGACTTTTGTCCTGATGTTTCCAAGATGACTACTGCTTCTCAGGCAGGAAGAAAGAGAAAGGACGTTCACCCTCAGAGTCTGTTTGTCTTTCCATTTGGGGAGGGAAATCCTTTCTTGCAGATACCTTCTCAAGCATTGGCCAAAACTGTCCACACAGCTTCCCCTGGCTGGATTAGGAACTTGAGATCCTCCAGCCTTTGTAGTAGAGAAAGACCAAGGAGAAAGAATTTGGGAAGGGGTGTTGAGTGAACCAACATACGGTTATCTGCCACAATTAAATACAGCGGATTCACCTTCTAATCAGCATCTTTTTAGACCAGGATTATTTGCAGTATGCCTCCCTTTGTGCATACCTACATTACTGCCTTAGTGAAAGTCGCTGATACTTCTGTCTAGTGTCATAAAAAGAGCTGCAGCTCAGGTTAAGGAGGAAGCAAAATAATAATTCTAGTGATTCCACGCCATAAGAAGTGGAACATTATATGATTTGAAGAAAATCGATTAAAGTTAATGTCATCAACAGCTTAAACCTGTAAAAGCAAGGTAACTTCCCCTATCTCATAAGCTAATCTTTATTCCAAATCAAATACATTTATTGAGCACCATCATTTATTGCCCTACATGCCAAGGATAAGTGAGCACAACATAATCTCTTCAGAAGTCTGCATTTTTCTCATCCATTTTCCCTCAAATATAAGAATGAAAAATAAAGCTATTTCTAATTAGTTACATCAATCATTTCTATCCGTATTGCTATAGATTTTATTTTATTGTATATTGGGTATTCAAACTAACTTTAAGTTTTGTGGGCTTAGAAAATACTGTTTCGTAAATAACATGGCTTATATAGGAAATTTTCAATGGCATCAACTTTAAAAATGTTCACTGGAATACTGCTTATATCATCTTGAAAACTACCTTTGCGGTTGACATATAAACTGCATGATGGTCTATTTTCATTATATGTTTGTGTATCTACATAAGCATGCTCATGATAATGATTGTCTACTTGATCAAACTTTAGTCAGACTCCTGAACCTTCTCCCAGGCCCACCTGTGCACTTCTTTGTAAAATCCAGCTGTTGCGAGAATCCTGCTAAATCAGTTTAGCAAGAACCACCTCTCTCTTATATATCTGATCATTTTCCATATCTGATCAGGTTCCTCATCCACCATCCCCCACGTGACGTCTGATCACCCTGGCCGGTCTTCAGCAAGACTCCTGTAAAGTTCTTTAGCTAGAATCCCCCTTACCCCCATGCTTTCTCTTAGTAATTTTCCATCCACCAAACCCCACCTTGCTCCTTGGCTATCAGTTCCCACTTGTCCATGCTGTATTCAGAGTTGAGCCCAGTTCTATACTGAGGTCTCTTTCCCACTATTGCAATATTCCTGAATAAAATCTGCTTTTACCACTTTACTGTCCATCTCTGGTTTTTTCTTTGACACTCACATAACCAGAGTTTTGTATGTGTATATTGCTTGACACATCACAAATACCTGGGATATGTGTACTGATTTTTTACAGGGTGAATAATCTTTTTGTTTTCCCCAATATTTTAGAAACCTGAATCTTTAACCCCTGAGCTTAGTACACAGTTAGGCATATAATAGGTGCTTAAGTAAGTGTCAATTGATGATTTTAAATACAGAAGTAGTTGTCACTTAATGAAATATAGTCAGGAGACTCATTATGGATTTTGGCCTGTCTTCCTATCTGTTTTTATACTGCAACAGTAAGTGTATTAAGGCAATATTTTTGGCAGCACAATCATTTAGTTTGAATGCATTAGTAAGAGGTGGAGTCCAAAGAATTAATAGCTGGAAAGTTTTGGGAAAACCCAGTAACAACTGTTTCCATAGAGTAATTTGAGTGACAGCCAGGTAATAGCTACTTATTGGAGGGACTCCACAGTCAGAGCCTTGACAAGAACCTGAAAAAGAGTGTAACTGAAGGGTAAATGTAAAGCTTTTGGGAGAATAAGGGAGTGGTCAGGCTGAGGCAAAGATCTAAAAAGAAATGCCTCCTGGGGCCAAGCTGGTAATTTGAATGACTGAAGGTGACTGGGTGGGAACTGGGGCAACCTGAAAAGCTTCTGTTAGGGCTAACAGAGCCTCCGTTGCAGCTGACTGTTCTATGAGAATGTGGGTCTCTTAATGTCAGGTCTTCAGGTTCTTCCAGAGAAGCAAGATAACGGGAAATCACCAGATTTTTAACTAATGGCATATCATTCAACAATTTCAAAAACCATTATGTGAGCCCAAACCGACCAACCAATCAAACACACACACACACACACAAAGAGCCTGCAGACTAAATTCAACCAGTTTGTGACCTCTGCTCTGTGGTTACCAGAGAAGTAATTGAAATGGAGTTTTGGGAGAAAGATCATATGTTGAAATCTTGGGAGATAAGGGCAGATAAATAAGTAAGCCGAGACTGTACGGCCAAGGTAGAAAAGGTAGCACTTAGGAAAATTGAGTTAAGACTTTTTAAAACAGGAAAGGGCAAAATATAAGGTTAAAGCAGATGAGGAAATTTACTGTTATTTATTTTCATCATTAAAATACGTTTTCCAGAAATGTTTCAGCTGTAAGAGAGAGTGATAAATTCAAAATAGGTAACGTCAACCATATTATGAAGAGTATGTTTTTGCAATCCAAAACAGCTAAGGCACAACATTAAAAAAAAAAAAAAAAAAAATCTGTGAATTTAGCTTTACAATAGTATAAAATTAAGTCACATCTGATCATTTTAGTGTCTTTTATAACAAAGAGGAAAATGTAATTAAACTGGATCTGCCCTGGAGAATCTGGGATGTGTGTTCACTTATGAAGAGAGACTGTTAAGATTGGTTAATTAATGAGGTTGAGAATAGAGTTGAAGGAGATTGGGGTAAATGTATAAGTTTGTGTCATTCTGAGAGTTCTGTAAGTAGTTGAGTTACCCATGTTGTGATTGAGAAAAACAGGAGAGCAGCAACTGAAGGTTCTGAGCCAAAGAAAGAATAGTATTGTTTATTCCAGCAGCCAGAGTGGCCTGTGTGACTGTAAGTCGCTTGTCAAGAGGGGGACTGCAAGGAAATTGATTTGATTTGGAGTAGTTGTAACTGCAGCATGAAGAAGATGATACATAAGGATGATAATTGAGGACCAATTTAATGGCTGCATACCTTGCTGAAGTTGACGTTCCTTCTGGAGATAAAGGTGGCAAATAAGAAAGTGCTTAGGTAGAAAAGCTTTTTTTAAATGAGTTAACAGAAAACAACAGACTAAATATGGAATTGAGGAGTAGGAAATGAAGTTAAGGATTTACTTTCTTTCAGGATGTGGCACTGGTATGTAATCCCTCTGTTTCCAGTGCCTTCTCCCACTTCCAAATTTCACTGCTCTTCATGCGCCCTGGTGTGTGGTGCAGCTTCGCGATTAAGCCTCCAGCCTTCTGTCAGGGTGAAGCAGCAGGTGGCTGAGATGCTTGGCTCCAAGTGGGGGAGGTGTTTAGAGCTCTAAAGACTTGCAACCAGTCCTTGTATTTTCAGCCACATTTCAGTCTTCAGAGGAACCTGGAGCCTTTCATTTCTGAGACTTCTTGGCTACATAAATTGGCATGCTGCTTGTTAGTTCCTCCCACTCCCTGCCCCAATCTCCTTGTCTCCCCAACAGCATTAATTGAGCTTGGGATGTCTCTGGTCTCCTAAGTTGGTTACCAGCAGGTCATTTTCTAAGTCACCAAAATACTGGAGCTCTGATCTGTTCTCGTCTCCTCTCCTGTTTTGTTAATTTTCTTTTGAGTAAATGCCATTTTTTATTCCTTTTCTATCATCCTAGTAGAGTTTCAGGGATAAAGAGAGACGGATGAGTCTGCTCCATCTGTTGTGTTCAACTAGAAGTCCCAACACCCAAAATCCTTCACACGACGTGCAGGGCTCTGCAGTGGGCCTCCCCCTGCCTACCTGTCAGGCCTTATCTATGCCTACTCTTCCTCCTTCCTCTCTGAGATTTCAGCGATATTGGCCTTCTAAGGATTCTTAAAGCCCCACATTCTTCTCTGCTTCACTTCAGAGCTTTTTTTAAAAAAAAAAAATTATTATAATTTTTTTTTTTTTTTTTTTTTTTTTTTTTTTTTTTTTAAAAAAAAGAGATTTTTTTTGGAGGGGGGGGAGTCAGCCTACAGCTCTCNNNACGGAAGGAATCGATATCCTGACCTCGTGATCCGCCCGTCTCGGCCTCCCAAAGTGCTGGGATTACAGGCTTGAGCCACCGCGCCCGGCCTTATAATTTTTTTTACATGTGCTGACCTATTACCCTGCTGTGTTCTTATAAGCCTGGCAAGCTCCCATCATCCTTCAAGTCTTTGCTTCAATGTCACCTTCTCCAAGAAGCCTCTCTGACCTATGTTTCCCTGTGCATACAGTCTCATCACTTCCTGTGTGTTTCCTTCACCATTTTACCACAGTACATATGAATATTTGTTTGCTTGTTTGTTTGAGATGGAGGGTTGCTCTTGTTGCCCAGGCTAGAGTGCAACGGTGCAATCTCAGCTCACTGCAGCCTCCACCTCCCAGGTTCAAGTGATTCTCCTGCCTCAGCCTCCCAAGTAGTAGCTGGGATTACAGGTGCCTGCAGCCACACCTAGCAAATTTTTTGTATTTTTAGTAGAGACGGGATTTCGCCATGTTGGCCAGGCTGCTCTCGAACTCCTGACCTCAGGTGACCTGCCTGCCGTGGCCTCCCAAAGGCTGAGATTACAGGCGTGAGCCACTGTGCCTGGCCTACATATGAATATTTGATTATTATCCATCTCCTTCTTTACACTGCAAACTCAATAAAGGCAGAGATTTATTTTGGTTACCAGTGTGTTCCATGTTCTTGGCTTATAGTACATGCTCAATAAATATTGAAAGGATAGATGAAAGGATTATGGATAGATGAATGTGTTTTAAAAAGTTATAAAACAGTTCTGCCTAAAGAGTCTTTTTAAATCATTAGTATTATTTCAAATACATATTTAAATACACATATATGTTAGAAATATATAAAATATGTATTTAAATATGTCATTTGTACTATTTTAAATGTATTTAAAATGATATATATTAAAATAATACTAATGATTTTAAAAGATTAGGCAAAACTGCTTTGTAGCTTTTAGAAGGCATTCATTTATCCTTATGGATCCATAATTATTATGGATTGTATATTTTATATATAATAAAAGTTATGGGAATTAGAGCTCCGATCCTTCCGCTCTTGAAGCTTGATGTAAAGGAACATGGCACAGTGGTGCCTATATGAGTCAGCCCTCCATTATCTGGGGGAGAATTCAGGCCCCAGAAGTGGTACTTAAGATACACAGTTCTCCCCCAAAAAACTTTATATCGGCCGTTTGTTACGGAAAGTGCTTTCTCAACAAATCTTTTACCAGAGCAGCTAACAATGAGCAAAACTAATTTGAATTTCAACTCTGCCATTATTATAGTGTTGCTAAGAAGTAGTGAGATTCTGCTGAGGAAGGCCAAGCAAGAGGAGGGAGCCA
This sequence comes from Rhinopithecus bieti, assembly GCF_001698545.2. Taxonomy (NCBI): domain Eukaryota; kingdom Metazoa; phylum Chordata; class Mammalia; order Primates; family Cercopithecidae; genus Rhinopithecus; species Rhinopithecus bieti. The sequence goes on along the minus strand of NW_016808868.1, from coordinate 476,052 downwards.
GAAATGCCTTAAACAGTCCACAGCCAGGATTTTGTGCTGTCTTTTATTTCACAGTTGAACTTCTCAATATTTTTGGTTCATAACCTTTTTCTCTTTTCCTCAATTCTGAGTCTTCCACATTTGTCCCATACTAGGTACTTTATTGCTTCTCTCCTTCTTCTGCCCCCCCCACCCCCCCCGAGATGGAGTCTTGCTCTGTCGCCAAGGCTGGAGTGCAGTGGTGCCATCTCAGCTCAGTACAGCCTCCACCTCCTGGGTTCAAGCAATTATCCTGCTTCAGCCTCCTGAGTAGCTAGGATTACAGGCGTGCACCACCACGCCCGGCTAATTTTTTTGTATTTTTAGTAGAGACAGGGTTTCACCATATTGGCCAGGCTGATCTCAAACTTCTGACCTCATGATCCAGCCGCCTCAGCCTCCAAAAGTGCTGGGATTACAGGCGTGAGCCACCGCACCTGGCCCTCTCCTTCATTTCTTAGAAGAATTTCAGAAAGTCATTGGTGACAAATAAGTAAAACCATTTCACATCTGGAAACATAACTTGATAGTAATTATAAATTCATAGACTGTACTTTCTGTACTTCATCCAAATATGAATGCATAATTCCTGTTTATCTGTGTACAGGTTTATTTTCCCCCCATTTATGTAAAGCTCTATGTTGATGATGAGGTTTTTACGAGTTTAGATTTTAAGAGGCCTCAAATATATCTTAAAAAATTACAGACCAAGTATGATGTGTTAGTGTTTCTCTTCTCTCAGCTAATTCTTTAAAGCTATGTTCCAGAATTTCTGGTCTGTTCTTGAAGAGCTCCCAATAATTCTAGACTTCTGAAGCCTGGATATTTTGGCTTAATTTGCTTTCAAGACAGACTTGATTTAAATTACTCAATTTATCTCAAGTCTCATTAAGATCCATGGTTCTTGTCTGTTCTAGTGAGTTTGAGCTGGCAAGAATAATACTTGTCATGTGAAAAGTCCGTTAGAATCCTTTGGAGGAGTGAGACTGGAAAATTGGAGACATATTATTATATTTTAAAATATGCCACCTTTCTATAATAGGAGTATGTGGGGAGACTGCCTTGTTTTGGCTTCTTGGGAAAATTTGGAAAATTAGTAAAATAGGCAGGCAGTAGTAGTTTAATGCATATTGTATGCCAAACACTGAATTTAGAACAATACTCCCCCAAAAGCATATGTGCTCTAAATTTTATTTTTCACTTATCACCTGGGAGATTTGGATTAAATTTCTTCTGGGAAATAGAGTTGGTATGAAGAAACAAAGACCACTATACCAATTTATGTGTTGGAATAATCATTAGCCATACAGCTCTTTCCACTCATAAAGTTAATGAGGTCATTATTATTCTTTCTAGCTAATAGATAGGCATATTGAAACCTCAGGCCTTTCCAAAAAGTCTCCACAAGCCATTGGAAAGATAAACTAAAACACTCCTTGTTTTAAATTCTAGACCTCAGTTCAGTCAGAGATAGTAGGATTTTTATAGTATTATTAAAAGACAGAAACCAGCTATAAAATTGAAATGAAGGGACTTAATGTTTTCTTTCTGTAATATCTTTGGAATGCTTCCATGGCTTTAAAATGCTGATGTGTTTCTCGCTATTTTTTCAAAAGCATGTAACATGTAGATTTGTGATGCAAACTTGATCAGTTGTTCCTCTTTTCTGGTGAATTTTGACACCTGCTACTTTTACACAGAGTAAAAGTGAAAGTCATAAAACAGAAATACTTACCAAAGTCAAGAAAAATGCATAGAGTAAACAAAGGGGCAAGAGAAGCCTATTACTTGTTTCATGTTTCAAAATAAAAGATGAATGGGCTATCACTTCAGTAGTTGGAAATTCAACGTGAGAAGGTAGGTGGTTTGATGTTTGCCCTTGTTCCTTACGTTTCTAGATTTCTTTATTTATAGGCTAGAACCAGCCCTAGATAAAATAATACAAGTTATGAAGAGAAATGTACAGTTCAGCATTTTTACCCTTCTGAGGTGCGCTTTCTCCCAGCTGCCATGGAAACATGGCGTAACTGGTTTCTTGGATAGTCTCACTCCTCTTGAGTTCCGGCTGTGAGAGCTAGTGAGCTCATTACAACTTGGATCAGAGTCCTGGAAAGTAAGCTCCCAGGGAAAGTGGAGGCCAGTCTCTCATGGGGCACGGGAATAGGGGGCTTCAGCTTTATTAAACTGCATACATACTTTCACTACACAGTCATCCCAACTTTTAGCTCAGGACAGTGTCACATTGTTCACAGCTGTATTGCATCTTGAGGTTTCTGTATGCATCCTACACACTTTCATAAGGCAGGGACTTATCTCTTCCAGCTGTAAACCAGAGGGAGTGGTGCTGCAGACTCCTAGCAACACATGCGGACTCAAACAACACAGGCAGTTAACTCTCTTGAGTAGTAGACTTTAAGGGCACCAGAACTCCGTCGCAGTTCACTGACAGTTACCAGATATACATTTATATGGCTTCGGTAGCATTGTGATGGAAACTAAACATTTTCCCTGCTACTTTCTTCTGGTGTGCCTAAATCACTGTTTGAGAATGGATTGGACTTTGGTGCATAGAAAACTGGTGGCAGAAGGCTTATTCACTGCAGTGGGTTGGGGGTAGGCTGAAAAGATGTCAGGGAGGATTAACTAGAGGCAGAATGTGTCATAGTTAGAAGTATTTAGAAGGAAGGAAAGTTTGAACTGCTTTAGGGAAACTGAGAGCACTGCTAGAGCAGGAACCTTCCAGATGCTTGTCTCTGATACTATTCCACACTAATATTCATGCCCTGAAAGAATCAGATCATTCTTGCCTCTCCCACTTGGATCTCTAGCTACTGGAATTTGCCAATTCTTGATATGAACTCTAAGATTTGGATGGAGCTTGTGACCTCATTTAGACCATTTGTTCTGAATGCTGGATAGAACCAGGAAAATAGGAAAAGAGGGTAGAATTGGGGTCATAAGAGAGGAATTGTTCTATGAAAGAAGAAAGATGATAGGAAACTAGGCACATGAGTTAAGAGGCAGTGGAGAAGGAGGATTAGAAAGGGAAAAAAGAAGATAAACTTTGTGCCAGTATCTTCTACAAGATGTTTGGCTGGCACAAAACTAACACTCAATACTTTTGTATAAGTAAAGGAATGAAAGAAAATTTGGGATTGGATGCTTATCCCTTGGAAACTGCTACAGGCTGGTGTTAACGGGAAAGGGATCTGTATTTGACCAAAAGTGCATTTCCACGTCTCTACATTGCTTTTTATAAAGAGCCAAAGGGACTCAATTATGAGTGTGTGTAAGGGAACTCCACACTAGCAAGTATAGGAAAAATTCGATGGTACTGGTGAAGGATGTTGTACCAATCTGGAGGGGAGGACAGGAATTGGTTTCTCACGGATTAATGCCACAAGACAACTCATACCATGAGTTGGCTGAGACCACTTTAAAAAGCAAGCAATGATGACTGGGCAAAAGAGACAAAGGAAGAACCAGATGTTTTAGGGGAGAGAGAAAGAAGGACAATTAAAGGGACCCAACTAGATCTAGTTCTGCTCACCAAAGGACAGTCTCCAGGCAAACGTTAGTTATCTTCAAGAAGCAATCGGTATGTATAGCGTTTCAAGATACTCCAACATGCTTTAAATTTACTGAATACCTTTTACTGGTGTTCCTCATAAACAAGAGACTCACAGATATATCCCAGAGGGGAGATTTTGGTGTAATTGACTATAGTAGTTATTAAATAATCTATTAATAAAAGCCCACAAAATGGAAGATAGAAAGAAAAAAGACAACACAGGTTGGTGTACAGAATTTATACTTGAAGTTTAACAACATGGAACAAGAAACTTTATTAAAATTTGCATTTAAATCATTTCCAAATGAATCACCAGAGGCTCTTAGTAAAATATTGATTCTGTTTCCCAGATCTGGGTAGGGCCTGAGATTCTGCATTTCTCATAAGCTCCAAGCAGATACTGATGCTATTCTTCCTCAAATCACACTTTAACTAACAAGGACCCACATAGGTTCTCTGTAATAGGTGTTGGTAGTCATCCGTGGTTAGATGTAGGTGAGGGCTGCCCTCTTAACTACCTCTCGGCTGCCAGGTTATAATGAAAGCAAGTCTCAGAACAAGTTCTGTCACTTATGAGCATTTATTAGCCAGTGGGTACAAAACAATCTTACAGCCTATGCCAGAGACACAGTGAAGTCACAGTTCCGTCTTTTGGGGTGCTGGGTGTCAGAGGCTCACAATCTGCACAAGCCACAGTCCTCTATTAGAGTGGTTCTCAAAGTGTGGTCCCTGGACCAGCAGCATCAGCATCACCTGGAAACTTGCTAGAAATTCAGATTCCCAGGCCCTCCCCAGACCTACTGAATTAGAAAATCTGGAGGTGGGGTCTGGGAAATCTGCATCTCTAAACTATCCACTCCAGGTGATTCTGATGTTTGCTCAAGTTTGAGAACCATTGTTCTAGCAGCAAGATTCCCTCAACTGTCTAATTGAATTCTGACAACTAAGAATCCAGTGAACCACAGCTGGACATTTTGGAATTCAGCCTAGGGCACCATTTCTAAAGATGGAGAACCTACTGGATTCTTCTTAAACTGAATGTCAAGGCAGGGAATGTTTCTAAATGTTTCTCAACAATCCTCATATTTTACAAACCACTAATATCACTAACACAAGCCCGTCTAACATTAATTAGGATAATTAATGAAACCCCTGGTATAATAAGAGCTAAATATAACAATCACTTACAGTGGCTGCTTCTGGCTTGAGGCTTTTTGATTAATTTCTGGCCAACCACCCTTGGAGTTCATTCCTGATTAAGACAACTGACCACCCCTACAATGTAGCTTAAGCTAACACACACATACATCATAGCATACTGTTCATGTGAGTGTTTTTAAAGACTCTTAAAATTTACCTTTTGAGGGCATAAACACTACAACATGTTTTCATTTTAAGTGTACATGTTGGGTTTGACACATACATACATACACTCGTGCAACCACCGTGCCAATCAAGATATAACATTTCGATCACCTAGAAAACACCCTTGTGTACCTTTGAGGTCAGTTACCTACTCCCACCACACCCCAGGCTACCATCTGGCATAGTAGCTGAGTTTTGCCTGTTCTAGAAGTTGATATAAATGAAATCAAACAGTATGTACTGTTTTGTGCCTGGCTTCCTTTACCAGCTTAATGTTTTTCAGATCAGTTCACATTGTTGCATTATCAGTAGTTAGTTCCTTTTTATTGCACAGTAGTATCCCATTGAATGACTTTACCACAATTTGTTTATCCATTACCTTATTGGTTGGTTTCCAGTTTTTGACTATTATGAATAAAGCTGCTATGGACATTCATGTACACATCTTTTTGTGGACATACATTTTTATTCTGTACAAATATCTGGGAAAAGAATATTTGGGTCATAATATACATGTATGTTTAATTTCATAAAAAACTGCCTCACTGGTTTCCCAAAGTTGATGTACATTCCCAACAAGCAGTGTCTGAGAATTCCAGTCGCTCCATATCCTCACCAACATTTGGTATTCCAGTCTTTTAAACAAAATTGTATGCTGAATAGTTTAAATTATAAACATCATTTTCTTTCCCCTAGTTTAAATTCAGGCTTTTATGTTTGGTCTCTGCAATGGCCATAAAGCTGAAAATGTTGACCCAAGTGACTTGGATATGGATTGAATTATTGCCCTTTCCTAACACCTTGTTAGAATTGGTTTCGTAGGTGCCATTTGATTATGGCAGTTAGTCATGTATGTCAGTGTACTTTTTCTTTCTTTCTTTCTTTCGTTTATTGATTCATTCAGTTGGTCAATCGGCCCATGACCTGTATTAAAACAGCTTTTTCAGAGAGGAGTTGCATATTAAGTTGCTGGGAAAATGACAGAAGTAGGTGACAGAGTTCTTGTCTTCAAGGAGCTTTTGGAGCTGGGTTCCTGAAATAAATGTAGCCCAGTATCTATCAGGGCTTGTGCAGACTTGAGTAAGAACATCATCTAAATATAGCTTCCTCCTAGGTGACGTGAGTCAGGGCTTGATAGACCGGTGACTGCAGAAACCACAGTAACATATATTGTTGTTATTCTGTGCTGAACATTAGAATGATTGTACCTTAGAATATAGAGCCGAATGTTTATTTTAATTCTAATTATACTTTTAAATACATATCACACACATAGACACATATATTGTATAAAAAATACCCAAAATGTTAACAGTGCCTGTTTGAAAGATTTATATAAACTTTTTTTTGTAGAGATGGTATCTCAATGTGTTGCCCAAGCTAGTCTCAATCTCCTGGCCTCAAGCACTCCTCCCACCTTGGCCGTTCAAAGTGTTGGGATTACAGGCATGAGCCACTGAGTCCAGCCAGTTGTGCCTATTTTTGAGTTTATAGGCTTGTGGATGATTTCTTTGATTTTATATATATATGTATAAAATGTCTAAGTTACCCAAAGTGAGCATGTGTAACTTCTACAGTCAGAAAAAATGTTATATTGCCACTTGATTAAGGTCTTAGAGCTATTTAAATAATGTATTTCTTGTTCTCTTTGATCTTGTGCAGCAAAATTCACTACAGTAGATCCAGATTACTTTCTAGAAAAAAATAATGCCTGTCCATCTCTTTCCTCTTGGAAACAGGACTACATGAATGCCCTTCAGGCTATACCACTATAGTCGTCACAGAACTTAGCCTTCCTGAGTGTCAAAGGGCANAGTTGTGCCTATTTTTGAGTTTATAGGCTTGTGGATGATTTCTTTGATTTTATATATATATGTATAAAATGTCTAAGTTACCCAAAGTGAGCATGTGTAACTTCTACAGTCAGAAAAAATGTTATATTGCCACTTGATTAAGGTCTTAGAGCTATTTAAATAATGTATTTCTTGTTCTCTTTGATCTTGTGCAGCAAAAATTCACTACAGTAGATCCAGATTACTTTCTAGAAAAAAATAATGCCTGTCCATCTCTTTCCTCTTGGAAACAGGACTACATGAATGCCCTTCAGGCTATACCACTATAGTCTTCACAGAACTTAGCCTTCCTGAGTGTCAAAGGGCAAAAGGAATTATTTTTTCTTTTCCCACATTAACAGAATTTTCACCTCCGAAAGCTTGGTGCATACACACAGTATTTTTTCTAGGCTATTTTTGTGGTGGTTGTAGTTATTGGCAAATCACTGTGGGGGGTGGGGAGTTGTCTATGTTTTCTGATGGAATAACAAATGATCTTTGTTTTCCCCCTTTTCAGCTGACCTGAATAATGTCAGGTTCTCAGCTTATAGGACTGCCATGAAACTCCGAAGACTGCAGAAGGCCCTTTGCTGTAAGTATTGGCCAGTACTTGAAGAGCTTGATACTGTCTTTGCTTAGAATAAAAAGTAGGTTGGGTACATTTTTACTTAGGGGAGAAATAGCTGTCACAATTCCTGTTACAACATAGAATTCATTCTTTAATGCATCCTTGGCCTGGAGTTTGCCTAGAATGTTTTGTTTTATTTTTAGAATCATTCCTGTCACCATTCCTCAGCTACTGATGTTGAATTAGGATATTGATAATTTTTATTTTCCAACTACTGGCATTGGCATCCATAATTACCTTTGTGAAACTTGCACTATCTCTCCTTGTTCTACCTTTGTTTTTTTTTTCTTTTTACAAAATGTACTTAGTATTAGAAGACTGTGACTATCTGATCCAAACCAAAGTTCATAGATGTGTGTGGTTTATTAGCTTGCATGCCAACGTGCAGATGAATGATGTGGTAGAGGAACAATGACAGAATTGCTTTCCTCCTTTTTTATCATACATCTGTGGAAAAATCCTGAAGTGTTACACAGCTCTATCATGTCATCAGATAGTTTATGTACAACTCTACTGTTGTCCGAGGGTCTGTATGCATTGATGACATGCCCATGAAACAGGCACAGTTTCTTTTTTTTTTTTTTTGAGACGGAGTCTTGCTCTATTGCCCAGGCTGGAGTGCAGTGGAGTGGCACAATGTGGGCTCACTGCAACCTCCACCTCCTGGGTTCAAGCGATTCTCCTGCCTCAGCCTCCCAAGTAGCTGGGATTACAGGCATGCACCACCATGCCTGGCTAATTTTTGTATTTTTTAGTAGAGACGAAGTTTCACCATGTTGGTCAGGCTGGTCTCAAACTCCTGACCTCACGTGATTCACCTGCCTCAGCCAATCCCAAAGTGCTGGGATTACAGGCATGAGCCACTGTGCCCGGCCCAACAGGCACAGTTTCTACTCTGATGGCACTTACAGTCTAACAAGGGATAACCAGGATGTTCATAAAATTTGTAGACTTAAGCAAATATATGTATAATGTATTAAGAATGTCTACAGTTGGTTAAAAAAAAAAAGTGATTTTGTCTCTATTTCCAAGACCATTTATTTCAATGTCATATATTTAGTTGTGCAACAGTGGGATAATGGAGTACTATGTGAACAGCTAACTGTGTGGAATGAGATTCAGAGAATGTTTGTTTGAAGAGGTGATGTCTAAGCTAGGTAAGTCTAGAAGAGTAAGCAGCTCTCCCTCTAGGAAGAGTATTCTAGTCAGAAAGAAGAGCATGTACCGAAGGGCCCAGAGAAAGCATGACACATTCAGGAACTGAAAATATGTCAGTATGGCTAAAGTACAGAATTCCAGGGGGAAGATCTATTGTGAAATAATAGGCTGGAGAGAGAAGCAGGAAGCAGATTGTGCAAGGTTTTTAAAACCCAAGTTAAGGAATTTAGAGGTCAGGAGATTTGGCCTGGGAGTGATATAATCAGATTGTCACTTAGAAAGATGATTCTTGCTGTGGAACAGAGTATGGATTGGTGTGCTGTGGGAGTGACAGGAGAGAAACCTGTTGCAGTAATCTAAACCAGCAATGTTGTGACTTGAATTAGCAGAGTAGTAATGGAGATAAGTGGACAGAATTTAGAAATATTCAGGAAGTGGATTTGGCAGGCCTCAGTGATTCATTTTATGTGGTACAGGGGTGTCCAATCTTTTGGCTTCTCCGGGCCACACTGGAAGAAGAAGAATTGTCTTGGGCCACGCATAAAATACACTAACACTGATAGCTGATGAGCTAAAAAAAAAATCGCAAAAAAAAAAAATCTCCTAATGTTTTAGGAAAGTTTACTAATTCATTTGGGTCTCATTCAAAGCCGTCCTGGGCCGCATGTGGCCCACAGGCCACAGGTTGGACAAGCTTGATGTGGTGGGTGAAAGGGAGTCAAGGAAGACACTTAGGTGCTTGGCTTGGAGTATCAGGTGAATGGGGACTTGTCTGGTAAGGTTAGACACGGAGCTGTGGTGCTCAGGAGAAATATACAAACAATATTTAGGGATCATGAGCCTGTCGGTGCTGCTTGTAACCGTGGAGAGGATTGGATAGCTCCAGGAAAGTGTAGAGTGAGAAGGGAAGTTATTTAGGACACAGGATAAGCAACCTACAGAAGGGACTGCAAAGGAGTGGCCAGCAGGAAAGAAGGAAAATTCCAAGAGGTTATGATGCCACATACTCCATGGGAAGAAAGAAATAACCCGTCACCAGGGGCAGATGTTGCTGGGATGTCAGGATAAAGTTGTGGAAAGTGCCCATTGGATTTAGCAACAGGAACGTCCCTAGTAACCTTGGTGAGATTTTAGAGGCACAGTGGAAGTGGTGTGGTGAGTTCAAAAGTGAACCAAAAGTGGGGAATTAGAGATGGTATGAATGAATCTTGGAGAAATTTACTTATAAAGGGGAGAAGAGTGGGGTGGTAGCTAGTTGCAGGGGGCTGAAGAGTTAATGGAAATGTATGTACAGTCAAGTGTTGCTTAACAATGGGGATACGTTCTAAGAAATGTGTTGTTAGGCAATTTTGTTGTTGTGTCAATATAAGAGTGCACTACACAAACCTAGATGGTATAGCCTAGTACACACCTAGGCTGTATGGGATAGCCTATAGCTCCTAGGCTATACACCTGTACAGCATGTGACTGTTCTGAATACTGTAGGCAGTTGTAACACAATAGTAAGTATTGTATATCTAAACATAATTAAACATAGAAAAGATACAGTAAAAATATAGTATAATCTCATGGGCTCGCTGTCATATAGGCAGTCCATTGTTGACTGAGATGTCATTATGTGGCACAATATGTGTATATAAATATGTGCATGTGTGTATATATGTGTGTATGTGTGTATATATATATGTACAGTTGATCCTTGAACAACATGGGTTTGAACTGCTTGGGTCAACTTAAGTGGATTTTTTTCAATCAAATGCAGGCCAAAAATATAGTATTCCTGGGAATGTATTTATATCAGTATGAGAAGACAGGGTGAGATTACAATTATTGGCCCAAAAGGAGATGATAAATAACGTGAGTTCTCAGAAAATATGGGCAGGTAATCCCGAGCCCAAGGGAGGGAAGAGATACCTCTCTTCCGCTGTAATGGGTGGGGTCGAGGGAAGGATATGGGCAGGTCCACGTAACTAAGAAACCAGGTAGCAGCAAGGTGAGGGATGTCTTACTATAAAAGCTTCCGTTTTTTTGTATTTCGATTTTCCTGCAATGCAGTTAACAGCAGGAGATGATGAAATTGGGCTTATCTTTGTGGAGAATAAGGGAGACGGCAGTTGAAAACCAGGTCTGTGAACCCAGAGGCGGCTGAGTGTTTCACGGTAGCACCAGTCTGCAGGGGTGTGGTATTCCCCAGGCACACTTAGCAGTTAGGAGCCAGATGCTTTGTCCTGGGGTAGGCAGAGAACAGCTGGGCAAGAGAAGTGAGGATTTGGGCAAAAGAGTGATTAAAATGATACTGACAAGTCCCTGTTGGGTAGGAGAAGCTGTGAATGCACATGGAAACTGGTAATGAGGAGGTAGAGGGATGAAAAGGCTAACTCTTCAGGGAGGGAGGGGAAGAAATAGTAAAGGAACTGAAGGTCAAGAAGTTGTGGTTAGAGAGAATCATAGATGAACATTATTTCGAAGGTGGAACAGTTTCAGGTGATCAGATCTAGGGTATGGCTATTTGAGTAGGTGGCAGACGTAGAGTGGATGTGAATTTCCATGGAGGTGAAATAGCAGGTTAAGGAACTGAGAGGCTAGAGTGATGCATGAGTCCCCTGTGCCAATGTTGAAATCATGCAGAATTGTAGCGAAAACTGGGCAAAAGAGAAGGACCATGAACCCTGGCTGCCAGGTCTTCAGAAATAAAGGGGTTCGACCAGAGGATCTGCAGAGGCTAGCAATAAGATAGTCAAGGAGTCACCTGGCATATGGTTCTTACACGGAGATAGAGAAGAAATGCCTTAGAAGTGGAATTATTTGGAAAGAGAGACTAGGCCTTTTCCCTTCATCTTGGTATCCCCGATGCTTAGCACAAAACCTGGCACACAGCAGGGTTCAATATGTTTTCATGAAATGAATGCATGAATGAAAGTAAACCAAAGCTTCCATTTCCTTGTAGCCTGAAGTTAGCATTTTTCAGCTATATAGCTGCCAAGTTTAACTGGCGTTTAAAGGGCTTTCCAGGTCGAGGATTTCCTTAGGACCTGTTAATGCATCACAGCTGGGAAAAGTCGTTTGGGATGGGATTGAGTCAGGGGCTGAATAGAGAAAGTTGTCTTGCCTCTTTCTCTTCTCCCTGCCCCTGCCCCTGCCCTGCCCTGCCTGCCCCATCCCAGAGCTACTGTTTCCCTTTAACTAAAGGAGTAACTTAGGCCCCACTCGGGACTATTATGAAGTGGCTTATAGATCATTCCTGTGAGACCTACAAAAGTTCAAAAAGATAACCAGTTGTTCCAGTTTATACTATGAAAAAAAAAAAAAAAAAAAAAAAAAAAAAAAACAAAAATAGACCACAGATGGAAAACCTTATAACGACTGGTTCCTTTCTATAATGGTCCATTTTCACCCTGGATTTAGCACTATCAATTGTTTCCCATTCAAAAAATAATTCCATTCACATATTTTATTGTCTGTCATTTCAACTCTATATTTTCCAATAAACATTGGGAAAATGGGGAATTTAATAATATACAAAATTTCTTGTCCATTTGAGGTGATAACCTTGTAATAAAGGTAAGCTCTGAATGTAGAATCGTTTCTTGTAAATTTTCACTTTAAATCAATTTGAAATTCTCCTGCATTTCCTTTCGAGCTTGGCTTTTCTAATATGTGAAAAAATTCAAGTATGCCAACATTAAGTGTATTTCTAAAATTAAGTATGTAAGTCTCATTAATGCTAGGAGGGGTGCCATCATACCTGATAAGACTATAGAATGAAAGTCTCACCCAATCCTTTTATTCGAAAATATGTGTGGTCACATTACTTGCTTCAATATATGATTTAAGAATTTCTCTTAATTTTATATTCTGCTCAGATTTAGCTCCCAGGCTTTTGTCATTTCTAAGCCTGCAAAGCCATGATAAAGAGCTATAGTCTGTGGCACAGGCAAAATAAAACTTGCCCTGGCTAGCTTTCCCTACCAAAGGCCGCTCCACCAACTCGAACTTTAGGAAAATAATGATGTTATCTCAGTGATTTCCTGATGCCAATGAAGAGTCTGAGTTACAGATGCCTTGGAAATATGCACTTCCACCTCTATGAAGCACTTGCTCTTATTTTTTTTCACTTCCCTATCAATGTTTCCATATTGCAGAAAGCCAAATAACCCAATTGTATCCACTATAGAGAATTCACTATTTAAGTGGAGAGCATCAACGTTGGCCTATAATGTCCCCAGTTTGTAATCAGTTAAATGTTGCATGACTCCTTACTGCCTCTCAACACATTGTGAATGAAAATTAAACTTGATAGAAAAGCAGGAACAAAGACAAAATCTTGGTAAGAAGGATTTATAAACTGTTTCATATAGCTGATACCCCATTGAAAGTTATGAAGAAGGTAATTTAGGCATTTTCTTTCTTCCTTTGTAGTTCTGATGACATTCCATAGGTGTGTGGCTTCTAAAATTAAAAAGATAGCCAACTTGTAAGAGCAGAAATAAAAATGCACTTAACAAACCAAGTGTATTTAGTTTATTAATGTGTGGTGGGTTGGAAAGAGCCCAAACCACAGGGCTAAATATACTGCAGTTGATAAGTGTGACAAATACTCTGCAAACAATAAGAAATAGAGAACAATTTGCCTCTATTCAGCAACTAAAGCACACATTATAGAGATTTGGTACAGGCTGGAGTTGTGTGAATAGTCACAGTTTCTGGGCTCACCCTCACCATGACAAACCAGGTGAAAAATGCACCACCTTCTCTGTAAATGCACCTCACCTTCTCATAGTGCACCAGGGGTCACATTAGACAGGCTTCAGTTGCTAAAGAAGACTCTCAGGACCCACAGTATCATGGCTTACAAATCCATGCTCTATTGCCAGAAAAGGCTACATTACAACAGCATTACTGTCAGGATATGGATCCACGGCCACAGGCTGCCTCCACAGCAAGGGGGTCTCGAGAGGCCAGTGTAATTATTTTGCCCCTCTCCTACAAAATCTACTTTTTCCATATACCATGTATTATTTTTCACATAGGTTAGAGGCCATGTCTCTGTTAGTTCTGAGTTTAAGACATCTTGAGGACATGGCCAAACTAATTTTCTCAGTTTATATAGTTTGACAGATACTGGTGCCCAAGAGAGGTCTCATAACATGACCCGTCTATCTCCCAGGGAAAATACTGTAAACTTGTTTAACTGTTACCCACTAGGGAAAGAATGGTTGTCTCTCAGTCTTGATGCTAAAGAGGTTAAAGAATACGTAGTAGGTTCTGTTTTCCAGTAATTATTGGTTCCCTTCTCCAGCTATCAACCTTGGCAACTTGCCATCCCTATCCTTCCTCCTGGAATTGGATGCCCTTGAAGTGCCCTTCTTGCACTAGGAAGTCTTTTTCATCAGTTTATCATTTCTCATTCAAAGCAAATTCTACCTGGCCACGTATCTCTAGCCCAGCTCCTAATTCCCTCGTTTCTTTTATTTCAAGTGGATTCATGCCCTTTGGTCTACCAGACATGTTGCCATTCAGAAATAACATCTTTAATGGGAAATACACATGAGACACAAAAATGTGACTAAGCTAAAATCATATGAATAGTAGTCACTCCTAAAAGGACTTTGGTTTGGGTATGTCACAGAAATTTCTGTAGCCATCCATATCAAATTTCTAGCTTTTCAGTCTCAGGAAAGTAGGCCCACCAAATTCAACTTAAATATCTGTCACTGATTCAAGTTGTCCCAATTGTCCCTCCACCCACTAATAGCTTTCCACACAGAGTAATGGGGCAAATAGCTTTTTTTTTTTTTAAACACATAATGTTATGACAGATGAAACATACAGCATGTAAACCTTCTACCACATACCCAATACCTTTCTTAAACTTCCATCATCACAATTAATGGCCACACAGTGTTCATTGAGATCGTTATAAATCATTGTTATTCAGATTTGACTGGGTAAATATTCCCTCAGGGTATTTCCTGACACAGATGATTAATAACAGATATGTCCTGTGAAAGAAGAACCAAAAGACATTAACGAATACTAACCAAAAGCCACATTAATATTGCTCCATGATGTTGTAGTTGCAGTTAGAACTCCCATCTCATCATCCAGTGTGTTGGGTAGGTTGGCTGACTCTCCCACTCACATCTTGGCTCTTTCAAGGAGGAGGAGGTTTTAACAGAGTCCTCCACCCCAAGAGGCATCTGAGTCTAAACTAAGGGAGCATATTATTCTCTTATTTTAAACCTCTTCCTAGGCAGCAACATTATGTTAGGTTTTCCCTTAAAAAAAGAAAAAGAAAAAGAAAAAAGTATCAGCTGGGCTTGGTAGCTCACACCTGTAATCCCAGCATTTTGGGAGGCCGAGGCGGGCAGATCCCGAGGTCAGGAGATCGAGACCATCCTGGCTAACATGGTTTAGCCATCCTGGCTAAACGCTGTCTCTACTAAAAATACAAAAAATTAGCTGGGCGTGGTGGCGGGCGCCTGTAGTCCCAGCTGCTTGGGAGTCTGAGGCAGGAGAATGGCATGAACCCGGGAGGCAGAGCTTGCAGTGAGCCGAGATTGCGCCACTGCACTCCAGCCGGGGTGACAGAGCAAGACTCCGTCTCAAACAAACAAAAAAGAAAGAAAAAACTATCTTTGGTGGTTTCCTTCCCCTTGCAACAATCTCACCTTTTTCCTTTTATCATTAATTTTAAGCCAAACCTCTTCCCCAGCTACACACAGACACACAATGCAGACAGTCCCCAACTTGTGAAGTTTCAACTTAACAATTTTTTTATTTCACAGTGATGCAAAGTGATATGTATTCAATAGAAACTGTACTTCTAGATTTGAATTTTGATCTTTTCCCAGGCTAGTAATATGCGGTATGATACTCTCTCCCCTTGCTGGGCAGCAGCACCGAACCTCAGCTCCCAGTCAGCCACAAGATCATGAGGCTAAACAACTGACACTTTACTGTGTACTGTGTTGCTAAATAATTTTGCCCAACTGTAGGCTGATGTAAGTGTTGGGAGCACATTGAAGGTAGGCTAGGCTAAGCTGTAAGTTTCAGTTGGTTAGGTGTATTAAATGCATTTGTGACTTAAGATATTTTCAGCTTATGATGGGGTTTATAACCCCATATAAAGAAATGGTGCTAGCCTGTCCACTAGGTGACAAAACATTTGTGTGACAGCTTCAATTAGGCAAGGGACAGGGAAGGAGCAATCCATTCCATTGATCCTTGCAGAATTCTTGTGCTTAAGTACCAACTAATAGCCACAGTATCTTATTTTGGAATATTACTAGTCTTTGAAACTCTTAATTGTAGCCCCAGTTCAGGGACTACTAGGTCTGGCATCAAAAAAGAAAACTGTAGTGACATAGGGAATACCTGTAAGTGCCCAATTTGAATTATCTTTTTAATTGTAATTGGTCTCACAGGTGTAGCCCATTTATCAAAACTGATAGTTGCTTTGGTTTTATGGTTGGGACTCCACCTGCAGGCCAGAGAGGGTGAAGCCCAATGGAAAGAAATTCTGAACTTACATTAGCTTTTGCTAACCCAACCAAGGAATTGGATTTTTTTTTAGCAGTCTTGCCATCAGTTTGCAATTGCCTCCTAATCCATTTTGTTACCTCCTTAGGTTCAAGTTCTGTCACTTCCAGATTCCCCTAGAAAGTTGTATCATCAGTAACCAATTTCAAAGCCTGTGTTACTTCCAACCAAGGGTAGCTTGTAGAGCAACTTCAAAGATTCTTTTTCATCCCTTTTATCAGAATCATCTTTTTTTTTCTTTCTAAATAATGCCTTAGTCATACTTTGAGCTAAGAATGAGTTGGAGGTGTTTTAAACAATCTTGCTTCTGGCACTCACTGCCCTGACAGTGGCAGTTAGACAGGGTTCAATTGCTACAGAGGACTCACAGGACCCAAATGACAGTGCTTACGAATCTAGAGTTCTTTGCAGAAAAAGGATGCAATATACCCACAACATTAAAACCAGAATAAGTGTCACAGCCACAGGCTGCCTCACAGCACAGGGTCCAGAGAGGACAGGTACAAGCTATAATTGCCCTCTGTCTACAAGAGCCACACCAAGATGCATTTTCTCTCTTGGAACAAGAGCTACTGATGTGAGCACAAAACACCTTGGAAACCAGGGAGCACAAATTGGAGTTTCAGCCAGGCTTTCTTATGTCCTGCCCGTAACCTAGGCGTACTGTTCCTGTGTAACCAGCCTCAAACTCATGGGCTTCCATTGGTCTCACTGTGCCCAGGTAAAAATGGTCAGTGTTATTGTTAGCAATAAACATTGGTGATAACCTGCAACCTGTGGCTACACTTCAACACAGTAAGTCATTTTGAAAAGAAAGTGCTTTGACCAGGGCTCTGCACTGTGTAGATATTTTAGCAAGGCCTCTCGCACCAACTCCAGCCTCTCTAGAATTAACCCTTACTGCACAGACAACTACATCAAAGTGCATTGACTTTCTTGAAGTGCAAAGATTTGCTTGGGAGGTCCTTCAGCCGTAAGTGCAAGTTGCCTATAGAATGGCATGCCTGGGCAAGAAAACTCAGCAAACGTGCAGCAGTTCTTCCACCATTACTCATCTCTTTCTGTTTCTGTGCTAATCAGATCACAGAATTATTTATACATCAACATAGAATATCCAGGTTGACCTACAGGATGAATACAGGCACCATGAGACATTTTTTTTTTCCCACTAACCAACTTTTTGGTGCTTCTGTTTTATCCTACTGTTGTCATTAGCATGGAATGCAGAATGGTTTTCCTTTTCTGTAAAGTCAGTAAGGACACCTTCTGCCACCCACTTTTCCCTCTTACAATATGTACCTCCATGAGAAATCAGAAAACATAGATAACCTGCCGTAACACCCAAAGCGAGTCTCCATATCTCTGGTCTCAGTTGTCTCAACTGCAAAATGATTTTAAAGCAACCTTCTGACTCTAAGAGTCTATCACTCTGTAAAAGACAAAAAAAAAATCTGTCTTACATAGAAAGGAATAGCAAGAGTTAGCTACTGTGGCATACATAGAAAGGAAAAGAATTAGCTTTTGAAGCTAGAAGGTTGAGAAGATGATCAGGCACAACCAGAGCCTCAGGAACCATTAGTGGGATCCCTGTGCTGAAGTCCTGTCTGCTCGCCGCCCCCCAACCACCACTGTCTGCTTTTTCTGCACAGCAAAGAGGATCCTGGAGAGTCAGCAATTTTTATCCTGTTCCCACCCTCTCTCACCCCCATAGCCCTCATGCGTAGGGTACCACCACATGGTCCCTATTCTTCAATGGCTTCAAAGCCTATAGCATCCTCCACTGTAAACATAATTTAGAAAGTGAGGATGTATTAGAATACTTGGGTTTTTATAAAGCTTTGAAGGTATATCTGCTAGTGAATACACACACACACACATATATAATATTTAATGGAAATTCCTAGCTTAAGGAAAAAAGTGGTTTCACACAACTGTATCTGCTGGTTGCTTATTGAGGGTCCTAAAAACAGCTAATCATTACATTTAATGTTTCATCAAAAAGTCTAGGTGTGTTCTCTAAGCTGTTCATTTGGAAAAGCATATGCATGGCAATTAAATTGTCCCTATTGATATTCTCACTTCCTTTTCAGAGCCATAGCATGGATTGTGTATACCTAAATAGAATTCTTTTCAAAATAGTTCCATGAAAGTTGAATTCTATTTGACATGTTTGTTTAGGGAAATGTGCTCTTCAGTCTTCTATGATGGATTGTTCTTGTATTTAACCACATCCAGTTTTAGCAGAGCACACTGCACAGTATTTCTCTCCTAACTGTGTCATCTTCTGCTCTTGTAATTTCAGAGCAATTGCTTTGCTCCCCTCTGGAGCTATTTATACTCAACATTTGCTGTTCTATGTGTTACCCATTCACCTGTACAGAGATAAGAGCAGGCCCAATAAAATGAAATTCATGCAGTTTTTCTCTTTGTTCGTTTCCATCACACGGATAAATAAGACTCTTAATACAAAAGCGAATTCTAAAAATTCTCACTAGTTACTTCTTAAATGCCTGGATCAGAGGCAAAATATTTATGATGACTAAAGCAGAGTAACAAAAAAGAAAATAATCGAAAAACTTCAAACCACCCATAGCTTCCTTCAGTATAGAAGGAAACATGTTGGGAATATTGGTGTTTGGAAGAAATCCATTCCTCTCTTCCAGTAATGGAGCTGGTATGATGTGTTTCTAAGTGTTCCTACTACGTGCACTTGAGTATGCGCCCTCTGAGGAAAACAGGCACACAGAAGAGAGAATAAAAGTTTGAGTCTTTTGTCTCTGAACCTCTCTCCAGCCTCCCATGCAGTCCGCTTTGAGCCATTCCCTCCTCCCGTCCTCCTGTCCTCCTGCCTCCTTGTATTGATTTTTTAAATTCTTTATTATTTTTCTCACTTGACTCCTCAGGTCAGTCTCCCAAGTTATCTTCCTTCCTCCCACTTTAAACAAAGTCTCAGCTTCCATGAAAAGGGTCATTTCTCTATCTTTAGAGTATTTCAGAGCAAAACAGAGGGGCCTTCCCTTCCAAGGGGGGGGTGCAGGCTCCTGCTTCCACCACCATGTCTGCTTCATGCTTCTGGGGAAACTCCAGGATTTTCTGTTTTCCTTTTTTTAAAAGAGAAAATGTGTGCGATATAGGTGCAAAAGTATTTTGCACAAACCTACATAGGTATTAACCACCATTTTGTTTCTTTCTTAATATTTAATTAGAACTGGCCATGAATAACTTGTAAAATACACTAAAGCCTTAAGTTTGCATTTCTTTATTACTGGGAAAGCTGTTTACTGAGTGGGATTTACCTGTATTTATGTGAACTACATTTATAATTGAATTGCCCCCTTCCCCCTAGATGCATGGAGATTTACTTAATTAGCATTGATTCCTAGTCTGCAAAGGACTGAGAATTTCAACCAGCGAGCTTAGTGTATAAGGTGGTTAAAAGCCAATGTTGTTGTTGCTTTCGTGTTTGTGGCTACACTCAGAAATGGGCTTTAGAGAAATGAATCTTTTCATGACACTTGGGAATAAAGCTTGTGATTTGCTGATGTTGGACAAGGTTGAAGTTTCACTTTTGTTAAATTTTTGTCCCTGGCATAAGATTAAATACCTCCTCAGATCAAGGGAATTTTCCTCCCTCAGTCTTATAAAGTTCTTAGAGGACTTGGAAAGCATATTATAAAATACAATTTGAAGGTGAAAGGAGAAATAAGCAAGCCTCAGGTCTGAAAACTGGATAGATTATACAATTACTTTAGTTTGCCTATAGAAAATTTTAGTGGAGAGTATTTTTTTCACCTAATATTAGGGTAGCAGAGAGATGCTGAGGTGACTGATATTTCAAGGAGAAAAGCGCTTAATGATTATAAATGCATAGCTAGAAATAGAGTTTACACAACCTTAGCCATACAGATTAATCTAACAGATTTTCTCTAATACTAATACAAGAAAGTATTATCGGATCTCTTTAAACATTTCTGCTAAAACATTTTTTTTTCTTATTCAGGTGAAAATTGACTCTGTTTATGTAGAACAGGATAGGCCCCCTTAACTCTCAGATATTCCCCAGTAATCCAAGCATGGGAATTATATCTTTGCCCGTACCTGCACCCAATGCCAGTGAGATTTAAGAACAACTTCAGATCCTGCATACTGATCAAACTCATCAACTTAGAGTCGAGGGATAAAAATAAAACACCTTTCAGAGAGAGTATGGTTCAAGTTTGGTGTTTATTAAAGGGTATGAGAGAGTCCTAGCTAGGATTCACAAAGGAAAAAGGCCACCGAAAGGAAGGTTATACTCTTTGAATCATTTGTGATTTTATTTGTTTTTGCAGTGGATCTCTTGAGCCTGTCAGCTGCATGTGATGCCTTGGACCAGCACAACCTCAAGCAAAATGACCAGCCCATGGATATCCTGCAGATTATTAATTGTTTGACCACTATTTATGACCGCCTGGAGCAAGAGCACAACAATTTGGTCAACGTCCCTCTCTGCGTGGATATGTGTCTGAACTGGCTGCTGAATGTTTATGATACGTACGTATGGCTAGTTTTTGTTTCCCGGGCTCTGTCACAGGAGGCTTAGCTTACAGAATGGTGACAGTGTAATTAGCATTACAGCAGGGCCTCAGAAGCTGTGGACCTAATGCTGTTCCTGTGATAAATCATTTTTGCATTTATGACTTGAAAAATATTTTAATAAACTAGGAGTTAAGAGCCAGAACGTAGATTGCTCTCAGATTAGAAAACAAACAAAACCCTGAGATACTCATTCTTCAGATAGTGGAATAAGTCAACCTATAGCCCTTGGTTCTTTCCCTTTCTCGCCCATGGATTTTGGAATTCTTCCATGCACTTCAGGGGTGGCTCCCTCTCACTGGCGGCCATGGCTGTGCTCCTGGAGATACTGGCACACCTGTCTCCAGATCAGAATTGTCTTAGCTGATACTTAGGAGACTTGCAGAAGATTATGAATTGATAGGCCAAACAAAATGAAAACAAGCCCTTAATACAGCAAACTTAGCTCCTCAAACTGAGAACATTTTTGGTTTTGTTTTGTTTTTTAATAAGATTTTACGAAGTTTCAGTTTGGTGCCTCCATTCATCACTCTCTTAGAGAACAATTATTTGTTTCTTTTGGATTGCACATGGGAGATATCCCCAGTTCTGATTTTTTTTTCTCTTGAGCTTAATGAAGACAGTTGAAGATGGGAGCAGAAGGAATTGATTTTAATGTTGCCTAAATTCTTCTTAGACCTCAAAATTATTACATACCTCATTTCACCAATCAAGAACATATTCCCATTTGGAAATTTGGGAAGGTTTGCTAGAAAGAGTTGTATAACAACTATTTTGCCTTTTATCTTTGTTGTAGACTTCTACCACCTTTTTAACTAAAATTTATAGCTTTTTTTCTTTCCTATTTTGATAAGGTATTGCTTTTTAAAGTTGCAGGACCACCTGACTATTACATTCATCATAGTTATCTACCAAGTCCTTGAACATGTCGGATTTCAATTGTGAACTACATTTACATTAGTTTTGATACGAGTTTGTATTCGGGTTTCCCCTCAAATATATTTTGGCGCTGTTTTCTTTGCAGATGACATGTGAAGTCATTCTGAATATATAATTCCATTCTACCTGCCTGAAAATTATTTGGTGACAATTTTAACTCCTTGAAGTTGCTGTATAAAGTGGATTTGTTAAATTTTGAACAACCTTTTCTTAAGAGGAAAAAAGATAAGAAAATTTTCCAATGATAGGAATTTTGTTAGTCCATTAGTGCCCAGGATTTCTTTTTGACTGAGGGATTTAATAAATTTTAATAGTTGAAAGTTGAGCATATTGTTCACCGAAAATAACCGCAAGTGGGACTATCATTTGTGATTTTGAAGTGCTAATGAGCAAATTATTCGAAAACGTTTTCTCCTTTTCTTTTACCGATATCTAAGGGCCAGTAGCTTTCCGTAATAAAATAAGAAGCCAAAAAATATGGAAAGACATTTTTTAACTTTAATTTTAGGTTTTGGGGTACATGTGAAGGTCTGTTACATAGGTAAACTCGTGTCATGGGGGTTTGTTGTACAGATTATTTCATCACTCAGTTATTAACCCATTTATGCTTAGTGTTCCGTTACTGGAACACTAAGCTTTTGTGGGAATTATTCATATTCTACTGCTCAAGGTCATTGTCAAGGTCTGATTTTCACAAAAAATAATTTGCAACCTCCAGCATAAACGGGTTAACCGCAGTACCCAATAGTTGTCTTTTCTGCTCCTCTCCCTCCTTCCACCCTCTACCCTCAAGACCCCAGTGTCTGTTGTTCCCTTCTTTGTGTTCGAGAGTTCTCATCATTAAGCTTCCACTTATAAGTGAGAACATGCAGTATTTACTCTTCTGTTTCTGCATTAGTTTGCTAAGGATAATAGCCTCCAGCTAATCCGTGTTCAAAAGACATGATCTCATTCTTTTTATAGCTGCATAGTATTCCATGATGTATATGTACCATATTTTCTTTATCTAATTTGTAATTGATGGGCATTTACATTGATTCCATGTCTTGAAAGACATTTTCTACAAAATGGAAAACTTTTCATTCTTATTTTCCTTTTATTCCCATGGATAAAATTAGCTTATTAATTTGTTATGTGGAATGCTTTATTTTGGTTTTCTATATGCAAAGTGAAATAAAAGCAATCTATATTAAAACATTGATACAGCAACAGGTTATTTATAAATTTATTTTTTAGAGCATGTATTTGAATGCTGTTTAAGAGAGTATCGTATTTTCTCATAGAGATAAACATTTATATTTTATATTATGTGTTATGTGGCCTGAAGTGATTAATTTTCTTTCAGTAAGGGGCAGTCTGATGAAGATCTAAGCATTTAAGAGGGCAGAGCAGTTAGTTGCCGGTAATTTTTTCGGCTTCAATGACCAAAGTGGGTAATTTGCTTTAATAACCAAAGTAGATTGGTGAAGAGCAGTAATTCTTCTGCTTACCAACTTAAACCAAGGTGGCTTTCTATAGGTGAATAGAATTTTTTTTCTTAATTTATGTAGAACTTTTGCGGTTCAAATACGGGTTTTTAGGAGTTGAAACTTGGTAAACATTCAGTGGTCAAGTTGGTTGAATTTCCATTGTATTGTAGGTCATCAGTCAAAGAGATAATGAATTTGGAAAAGTTCAAACAATCTTAATAAAACAGCGGTCAATAGAGTTCACACCACTTTACTCTTTTATTTTTCCTTTTCAAGGCTTTATGCTTAAGTAGAAGTGTTGACCCTCTAGGAAAGTGTCAGTAATTGTTTTCTGGTTTGATTCTTCATAATAGGGGACGAACAGGGAGGATCCGTGTCCTGTCTTTTAAAACTGGCATCATTTCCCTGTGTAAAGCACATTTGGAAGACAAGTACAGATGTAAGTCGTGTATACTAACGCTGTATTCTTTTATTAATGTTGGCTAATTACCCTAGTTCTAGATGGGAAATGACAGACTGTTCTTATTTGACAGCAGGTTCCTCATGTAAGATGTAGAACTGCTTTTAGAGTGTCACAAAATTTGGTTTGTGCCATTCCTTGTCAAACATTAAATTGCAGGCATTTAAATAGAGAATGAGGATTAGCTTTTCCAGTCCAAGTATTATTTTACATTACACTGACTGTGTCTGAATAAAACACATGTTCCTAGGGGATAAAGTCTGATTTTCTAACCTCTTTCTATAAGTCGGAAAAATAAGTGTGAAGATTTAATCCCTGCACTTGTCTAGTCTTTGGATTCTTATTTAAAGAATACTATGTGACATTCATGTTCAAGAAACATTGTTTATTTTATAATCATCTTACTGCAAGTTGTACTGACACATCCAATTCTGTGACGTGACTAACATTTTATTATTTGGGAGACAGATAGCTTGCTGTTTCTTAAAGGGTGGATACGTACCACCCTACAGAATTTCCTTTTGATTGTGCATTGGGTTCTTCTGCTTAAAAATTTTAAAACCAAATTAAAAGCAAATGCTAGAGGAGTGGTGGTTCAGATGACCAAGTGACCATCCATTCCTATTGTGAAAGGCTGCACTTGGTTTTCCCCTTGGAATGTTTATAAGCAATCTTTCCAGTAGGAGTATTAAACAAACCCAGCCTAGCTTGTCTTTTCTCTCTTCCCCTAAGACCTAGCCACACATGTGAGGAGATGTGCTGAGCTTCAGGACAGGCAGGAGATAAAAGCCACTCTGTGTCCTCCTGATCATTTCTCCTTCAGGAGTAAGCCACAAAATACACAAACCATTTTGACTCTCACTTTTATGTAGTGTCCGCTTGAGTTTTCTCATCCTGAGAACCAAAGAGAAATAACTGAACAGCTTTTATTAACCATGTTAAAATGTATTTTGGATAAGATGGGATATCTGTGTGCTTTTCTCCTTTAAACATTGTAGTTACTTATTATAGATTAGGTTTTAATCTACCGTATATATGGTATAGTAACAGCACATTGTAAATATAATATTAAATTGAATAATTGAGGAAGCTTTGAGCTGGTGTTTCAAATAACTACTAAGAGGGAACATGGTTTTAGGTTGGTGAAACAAAAATATTAAATTCAAAATGAGATGTTTGAAAATAACTCATAACTTTGAACATAAACATCTAGGTATGTGTTTCGGAGAGAAGATAAAAAGCTGTTCGTACAATCTCAATTTTTAATGCCATCTTAGGTATCCTGTTAAAGCATTTAATTTCCTAGAGTTTAAAGTGTGCTTATGGGTACAGAAAGCTTTCTTGGATTTACTTTTTTTGAAGGGGCAACTTCTAGGTGAATATAAGGTATGATTAAATTTTTATATCTGAGAACAAAACATAACATTGCAAGCATTCGGTATGTTCATTCATTCTGTTACATATATTGGGCACCTACTTTCCACCGGGTACTGCTAGTCTACTCTAGATACTTCTGGCACACAACTGACCAAGATATGGTTCCTTCCCTCAAGGGGATATAATTCTCCTGCCAAAAAAGATAGACACATATTAAATCAATGCCAGCATAACATGATATGAGCTATTAATTAGAAATATGCAGCCAGGCGCAGTAGCTCACGCCTGTAATCCCAGCACTTAGGGAGGCCGAGGTAGGTGGATCGCTTGAGGTCAGGAGTTCAAGACCAGCCTGGCCATCATGGTGAAACCCCAGCCCGGCCAACATGGTGAAACCCCGTCTCTACTAAAAATACAAAAATTAGCTGGGCGTGATGGCATGTGCCTATAATCCCAGCTACTCAGGAGGCTGAGGCAGGAGAATGGGTTGAACCCAGGAGGCAGAGGTTGCGGTGAGCAGAGATTGCGCCACTGCACTCCAGCCTGGGTGACACAGCAAAACTCCGTCGCAAACCACAACAACAACAACAACAACAACAAATTATGCACAGTATCCTGTGGGAACACACACATGATGGACTAGAAGCTCAGTGATCTTATGACTCCATAAAGAAGTTCCAATTGTGGTACATTTTTGAATCTCTGGTATCCGAAGAGGGTGGTGTTTTGGGCCAGTTATATGTCTCTTAATGCTAAAACACTTATTTTTTGATGTAGTTACATCCTATATATAATAATTCCCAAGGATTGTGTTCTGGCTTAGAAGAAATTTAAGTGTCAGGGGTACATGTAAGCTTGTGCTTCTTGCAGTGACATAGTTTATGTAAAAGTTATCACACTTCATATATATACAGTGATCATTAACTTGATTCATAAAAATAATATCCAGATTAGCACAAATTAGAAGTAACCCCACTCTGTGGAAATATTGGCTACTCTTGAGAATTGCTACTGGAATTGAGTTGGACATCAGTGTCTGCTGGCATCCATGGGTGCTGTGTTTTGACTGTTGCAATTTTCTTCTTCCTTTGTAGACCTTTTCAAGCAAGTGTCAAGTTCAACAGGATTTTGTGACCAGCGCAGGCTGGGCCTCCTGCTGCATGATTCTATCCAAATTCCAAGACAGTTGGGTGAAGTTGCATCCTTTGGGGGCAGTAACATTGAGCCAAGTGTCCGGAGCTGCTTCCAATTTGTAAGTTTTTCACCTTCTAGGTAACGTATGTATTCTTTCATATTTTAGAAATTAATTTAAAACCCACAGAGCTTCAGTTTCTCGTATTAGCTCTTCAGTAGGCAGTAGGTGTGGGATTTGGGATATTTGGAACCTCTGTAGTAAGCAGCTTCTGGAACTCTAGGTTTTGGGAAAGAAGACAGTGCTGAGGAAGGAAAAGAAATCTCCATCTGCAGCAGGGACCCCACAGTTACTGAGGTGCTGGAAGGGAAGAAGTTCAGCAAGGGAGGAAATAAGTCTCTAGCCACAGAAATCCTATGTATATAAGAAAATGGCCTTTGTAGTTGAGTCTCTTAGTCTCTGAGTCCTTTCTCTAATTCTGTCATTATAGCCTCCTTTCAATGGATGTTGGTAAATTATTAGCACAGCTGTCCCTTTTTAAAAAATGTCCTTTGTAGCTTTGACATTCCCCTATTATTCCAAAGTCTCGAGGTGTGTACTCTGCTAATGTCCATCACTAACTGAACACACTCTTGTCCATTCTATTTCCTATCCTGTCCCATTGCTTTTTCTCTGTCATAGTCAGTGCCCCAGAAATACCCTCCTCTTCCCAAATGCCTGAGCACTCCACTGATAGACATCCACATTGCTCTAATTTTTTTCTCTGTTTTTTTTTTTTTTTTTCTTTTTTGAGATGGAGTCCCGCTCTGTCACGCAGGCTGGAGTGCAGTGGTGCGATCTCTGCCTGCTGCAACCTCCACCTCCACCTCCCTGGTTCAAGTGATTCTCCTGCCTCAGCCTCCTGAGTAGCTGGGATTACAGGTGCCTGCCACCACGCTCAGCTAATTTTGTATTTTTAGTAGAGACGGGGTTTCACCAGGTTGGCCAGGCTGGTCTCAAACTCCTGACCTCAGGTGATCCACCTGCCTCGACCTCCCAAAGTGCTCGGATTATAGGCGTGAGCCACCGTACCTGGCCTCTAATTTTTATTAGGTAGATAGTGCTACAATGAACATCCTTATCATTTAGCTTTTATCTTTGAAGCTTTCTTTATAGGATTAATTCCCAGGCGCGTGATTGCCAGACAAAAGAATACAAACCTTTTTTTGTGGCCTTTCTTCAAAAGTTGTTCTAATTGTAATGCTATCAGTATTGAAGGAGTAAGATACTTTCAGTATCACATTATTCACGGTGTTCTTATGTTTTTTTTTTTTTTTTTCAAGTGCTAAGAGCTGTTTTCTTATGTAGGGTTTCTCGATCCATTCTAATTCTATTAACAATGGCTGAGATTTACAAAATGAAACTAGCTGTAGAGCTAACTGGGTTGTATCTGAAGTCTTTGACCACAGACTAGGATGAAACTACAGAAGGCTTCCTGGGCAGAACACTGTGAATATTTAGGTGTTTAAAGCAGTTTGAGTATTTATTTAATAGTTGGACACATTTACCGGATGCACACATAATAAGTTCACGTATGTAAAGTGGGATATACTGTTTGAATTATTTTGCCAAAATTATGGCAAATTAGCTGTAAATGTAAAATACATGTGGAGAAATAAATATCTTTTCCTCCTCATACCCAAACCTTCCAAAGTGCAGATAGGTGATCAATCCAATCAATCATCAAAATGTAGACACAAGTAACTTTCATACAATGAATATTAATGGCCACAAGCAATCTAGATTCATTTTGATTTTTAAAATCCAATTATAAAACAACTTGCCATAAACATGAGTTATTTCCTAATCTTTTGGGTTTTTTTTTTTTTTTTTTGAGACAGAGTCTCACTCTGTCGCCAAGGCTGGAGTGCAATGGCGTGATCTCGGCTCACTGCAACCTCCGCCTCCCTGGTTCAAGCGATTCTCATGCCTCAGCCTCCCGAGTAGCTGGGATTACAGGGCACCTGCCACCATGCCTGGCTAATTTTTTATAGAGACAGGGCTTCACCATGTTGGCCAGGCTGCGCTCGAACTCCTGATCTCAAGCAATCCACCTCCCAAAGTGCTGGGATTACAGGTCCTAATCATTTTTCCCCTTTAGTCAAGTCTCAGTTACTTTTTCAGTTCTGGTGAAGCACACACACGTGTTCATATATAGGGATATATAAACATATGTGTGTGTATTGTGACTTGGGTTAAAGGTAAGGTTCAGTGATGGTCCCTGCTGCAAAGTAAACTAGGCTCTATTCAGGGCCCGCTGGAGCCTTTGTTTTCTCTCACCCCGAGTACTGACTCATCAGGAAGCCACCACCAATCCTCACTGCAGCCTCTGGCCCTCTTAAATTTGGTTGTCAGGATAAGGGGTGGCCAAACAGAAGCTCTGCTTTCCCTGGACTGCTCCCCTTATCAGGAGACCAACCTATTCCATTTCTGCCTGCTGCATCCTTTTGTGGATAACCTCCTACTCCCCTAAGCCCGTGTCTCTGGTTTGGTTACATTTCTGTCTCTGTAATAACAACTCTGTATTCTCAGTATCAAAGCTTTGAATTCAATCCATCCTTGCATATTTATTGAATGCCTCCTGGTTGGCCAGTCAGTCTCCAAGCTCTTTGAAATGTGAAATGTGTTTTGCTTTGTTTTGTTTTGTTTTGAGAAGGGGTCTAACTTCGTCACCCAGGCTGGAGTGCAGTGGCACAATCACAGCTCATTGCAGCCTTGACCACTGGGCTCAAGTGATACTTTAGCCTCCTGAGTAGCTGGGACTACAGGCATGGACCACCACGCCTGGCAATTTTTTTGGGGTGTTTGTGTGTGTGTGTGTGTGTGTGTGTGTGTGTGTGTGTGTGTGTAGACAGGGTCTCTAGCCATGTTGCCTAAGCTGCTCTCAAGATCTTGTGCTCAAGCTGTCCACCCACCTCAGCCTCCCAAAATGCTGGGAGTATAGGCGTGAGCCACGGCATCCAACCTTGAAATATTTTCTATGAGACTGGGGGGAAATCAGTCAAGATATGAATGGTGGTAACAGGTGGCTTTTTATTTTCTCTGTACTATTTTTATTTTCTGAGTTTTCTTCTTTGAACATTTATAATTAGAAAAAAAAATTAGTAAAGTGCTGCCTCTTTTTTTAGGGAAAGAAACATGTTTTGTTTGATTGCTTTCCATTGCCATCCTTACATTGTTTACAGGCCTTCTCATCATTGCACTGGCTTCCTAGCAAGCCTCCACTCCACACTCCAGTCCTTTTCATTGGTCTTATTGCCCTCATTACTGGTTTTAGAGAAAAGCATTCACCATATGATGCCATCCTTGAAAATGTCAGTATCCTTCTGTTGTCTACTGAACAAATCCTAATTTCTCTATTTAACTCTCAGACTTTTCCTAATCTGGTTTCATAACCACCCATAGTTTGCTTTCACTATCATGAAACAGCTTCTCCTTACCACTTGTACCTATTATGCTTATAAATAATATTGTTACCATTGCTCCTAACAAAACTTTGTTCACATGAATTCTCTCATTTAATCCTCACCAGGTCCTTGAGGGGAACAGAATAGTCAGGCTTTGGAGATTTTGCTTTTATTACTGTTTAAGTGGATGAAGTCCCTCAGCTGGTGGAAGAGTTTGATTCCTAGCCCAGTATGCCCACCACCACATTTATCACCTCATTCCCAAATATGTAGTTTCTGATACTTCTGCTCTCCAGCTTCCCGAGGCCAAACAACAGCTACTTTTCCTGAGTCCTGGATAGAATAAGAAAAGGTATAACAAGACAGGGGACCTTGAGGGGGAAGAGGAATGAGTTTGAAGTATTGGCAAATTGAGTATTTCTAGTCAGATGCTAGTAAATTCTGTATGTATGGTGAGGCTTACATTACTTAGATTTGGGGAGCCTCTCAGCTTTGTAGCAATTTGCAGTCAGGTTGAATGGATCCATTGTAAATACTTAGGAATCCACGTCCTGGCCCTGGCATGCTTTTCCTTGGCCAGGTGCACTGGCGGTCACCTTGCCTTTCATTGTGCAACGTGCACAAAAATACAATGTTTGCTGTAGGGAAAGATAACAGAAGTGAAAATGTCCTCTGCCCTTTGTTTGAAGCCTAGGACCTTGAGAATGGGGCTGGGCTGGCTCCTTCAGCAAGCTTGTGCTCAAAGGCTGCTATTTCTACCAGCCTGAGGTAAAAGGTAACAAAGTACTTGTTTATCCTACAGATGCATTCCTTGCATCTCAGATTTCATTTCCTTTGATTTCTTGTCACCAACTGGAAACCTTACTTTTTTTCAAGTTGGTACAGTTAGAAAGGAACTGAATCTTCTGATTCAGACAAGGGCCCAGTATTGGCAAGAAGAGAGGTACGTTTTATGTGCCACACTCTCTGGATTATTTATTAAAGGTTTTCTCATATCCCCGCCCCACTAGCCACTTAGAAAAGGAAATCACCCATCAGGTCTAAGTGAAAATTCTGCTTATTTAAAATCACTATAGGCCTTCCAAGGAATTATCCATTAAGCCAGGAAATGAAGTCACATCCATGGATATGAAAAAGGAATATTCACTATAAATTTATGGCTTTGACAGTGGTATCTTTGTAGATACTAAATGAGGCAACAGGATATGTTTCCACATTAATAGCATATTGCAGTCAACACATTTACTGGGAAACTGACTCATTTTGGTAGTGATAGAAGTAAAGTTTTGCAATGAGTTCGTTTTAGAGATGCAGCTGTAATTAATATATTGCCAGCTTGTTCCTATCTCATATTCCATGGAAACAGCCCTGTTGAGAGATTAGATTGATCTTTATGACCTTAGTAAGGCCAAGCCTGCCCTGGCAGTGAGTCACATAGACTGCCTGAAGGAACCTTGAGGATTATCTGCACGTCTCCTTTTTCAGATGAGGAAACAGGCCTGCAGTGTCACAATGAATCTAGTCTACATCATGCAATTATATCATGTTATGGCTTCAACCAGTTCAGAGACTAGATTGAAATAACATGGTGTTAATGTGTTAATGTGATCCCTTATATGAATTTTAGATTGTAATAGAATGAGATAGATAAATAATAAACACCCCTTCTCCAAAACACATACATGTACACACACATCTTGATTGAAAATACTCTAATCCCAACATGGCTATTTAGTCTATCTTCAAATAAAACCAAGTATCACTTTTAGGTGGGAAAACTTTATACAGTCATGTGGTGAAGAATGACGTTTTGGTCAATGACAGGCCATATATACTATGGTGGTCCCATAAGATCAGTTTAAGAAGAGATTATAATGGAACTGAAAAATTCGTATTACTTTGTGACATCATAGCCATTGTAACATCATAGTGCAAAGAATTATCTCACAAACCTGCACTGCCAGTCATTTAACAGGTAAAAAAGTATGTTTTAAAATATTTTATTTTAACTATTATGGACACATAATAGTACTTATTTATGGGTTACGTGTGACATTTTGATACAAGCATACAGTATGTGTAGGGTAACACAGTCAGAGTAATTGGGGTGTCCATCATCTCAAACATTCATCATTTCTCTGTTAGGAACATTCCAATTCCACTCTTTTAGTTATTTTGAAATACACATAAATTATTGTTGCCATGCACGGTGGCATGCACCTGTAGCCCCAGCTCCTCAGGAGGCTGAGGTGGGAGGATCACTTGAGCCCAGGAGTTCAAGGCTGTAATGCACAACAATTGCACCTGTGAATAGCCACTACACTCTAACATGGACAGCATAGTGAGACCCTATCTGTAAAAAGATTTAAAAATATATTGACTACTATAGTGACTTTATTGTGCTACCAAACACTAGATCATATTTCTTCTTACCCATTACTTTTGTACCCATTAACCACCCCTTCTTTATCCCCCAATCTTCACTGCTTTTCCCAGACTCTGGTAGTCATGATTTTACTCTACCTCCATGAGTTCAATTTATTTTAGTTACCATACATGAGTGAGAACATGGGATACCTGTCTTTCTGTGTGTAGCTAATCTCACTTAACATAATGTCTTCTGGTTCCATACATGTTGCTGCAAATAATGGGATTTCATTCTTTTTTATGGCTGAATAATATCCCATTATGTGTTTACAGCACATTTTCTTTATGCATTCATCCACTGATGAGCACTTAGGTTGATTCTACATCTTGGCTATTGTGAACAATGCTGCAGTGAACATGAGAGTGCAGATATCTTTTTGTGATTTTGATTTTGTAGTATTTTCTTCTGTAAACAATTTAAGAACTTTATTGTTTAGATAGCGTCAAGTATACCAACTTTGTATTCAATATGCTTCACCTATGAAAGCTGGAGTGTCAAAATCTGTTTATTGTACATCTGTTTTCTGCCTCCTGTTGTACTTAGTATTCAAAATGAAGAAGTTGCTTTTCCATCTATCTTCTGAATTTCTCTATTCGTATGACAAAAATGAATACCATCTATGCACAGTTGTTGTAATAATGTAGAATGATATGAAAATGAGAATAAATTAGAGTCTCAACTGTTGAGAACAAGTATTTCTCTGTGTTAGAAACATTTCAAATTCCACTCTTTTAGTTATTTTGAAATCTACAATGTATTATTGTTGCCATGCATGGTGGTGGGCCCCTGTAGTCCCAGGTACTCAGGAGACTGAGGTGGGAGGATCATTAACACATAAATGATAAAGCCTTCCAGAATACCTGGAGTAGTGACTGGCAGAGTGGTTAAGTGCATAGGCTTTGAAACCAGACTGTGC
The DNA here is from genome assembly GCF_001698545.2 of Rhinopithecus bieti. Classification (NCBI taxonomy): domain Eukaryota; kingdom Metazoa; phylum Chordata; class Mammalia; order Primates; family Cercopithecidae; genus Rhinopithecus; species Rhinopithecus bieti. Next base: position 443,196 of record NW_016808868.1, on the reverse strand, counting down.
CTGGGTCCAAATCTCAGCTCTGCTATTTGCTGGTTGTGTGACTATGGACACATTTCTTAACCTTCCTGGCCCCTGAACTCTTGGAGGTGATTGTGAGGATTAAATGAACCAATAGAAGCAAAGCACTTAAGAGCTGTGGTGGATACATACAAGGTGCCCAGTGAATGTTAGCTATGATTATCTAAAGTATATTATGGCATGAAAATATCCTGCCAATGTTAACAATTTCTTTAATCTATAACAAAACATCATCTGTGGATTGCATTTTAGAGACTAGAGATTCTGTTTCTCTGCAAATGTTAAAATGCCATATCAGGAGACTTTTGGCTGGTTAGATTTAGACAGCATTCCCCAGGCCAATTGATTACTTTTTTTTTTTTTTTTTTTTTTTTT
>NW_016808868.1:428278-439227 GCF_001698545.2 Rhinopithecus bieti | reverse complement strand
CCTTCCCTCTCCTTCCCTTCCCTTCCCTCCCCTCCCCTCCCCTCCCCTCCCCCCTAAAATTCCTGCTTTCTTATAATCTCACTAAGTCCCACAGCTCTGTTTTTTGTTCCTTTAATTTTGCCTTTTCCTGAACTGGATTTTAAAGGATTGTAGGAGGCAGTAGTGGAAGAGGTAACTTTATATCTTGTTCTTTTACATAATGTGTCCTGAACCACACTTGGGAAAGTATATTCCATGGTACCTGTAGACAGATATATGTGCTTTACCATCTATATGTGAAACTTTTCTAATTTAACTTTCCTGTTAAATTAGAACTCTGTAGCATAAATTAATACTGTTGAGTATACTTAGGGATTTGCATAGATTTGAAATTGTGCGTATGTTCCCTGGGGCCATGGTGTTAATTGGTTTATTAGTCAGGTGGAGTGGAGAGCCTGAGGTCAGGACAGTTGTCCTTGAACATGGAAATGAAGAGTGGATAATCACCATGTGTTATTGTTTGGGCTGATTTTATCTTTAATGGGTGATTCAGAGTTCTGATTAATATTTAGAGCAGTGACTGCTGGCCTCCTACCTGCTCATTATCTTCAGAACTTTAAATAAAATCCTTGATTTCTACCCAAGACGGTAGTTATGGGAAGCCTTTTGCTTCTTCTTATCTCACAAAGACAACTCTTGACCTCTCAATCCTTACTTTAAACAAGAAAAAATTCTGTACATGTGGGGACTCTTAAACTCATTTTCATGGCTGGAGATTCACATTTAGGGATCTAGGAAAAGCACATCTCAGCAGAGTAGATGAGGAGATGCTTTAAGAACCATGACAAGGACAGGAAGGAAATCAATTTTGCGTTAGGTTTGTATTTTTAGAGAAAACGAATCCTGGGGAACTTTTCACACTCATTACTATTGACATTAATACCATTGGCCTGTCCCTTTCACAGTTACTAAAATCACTCTTGCCCACCCTCCTGCCTTGCCCACAACCCCTTCCGGTGAAGGAGTGACTTGGGAGAAATAATGGTTTCCAACGAATGTTTTATTTTGGAAACGTTTCAAGCACAAAGAAGAGTTGAAAGGATAGTCTAAGGAACACTCATCTGTATCATACATCTGTACAATCCATGGTTGCTTTTTGCTCTACTTACCTCGTCCACCCTCTCAGCTCTGTTTATGTATGTGTCTGTCTGTGTGCATATACACACAAACACATTTTCCCCCATGTCATTTAAAAGTAAAGGAGTATCACAACATAAACCCCTTAACACTTCCCCATACACCATTTTCTTAAAGGACATTGTCTAACGTAACTGCAGTGCTATCATTACACACAAATTGAACAGCAATCCAGTAATACCATCTGATATGCAGTCCACACTGCAATTTCCCCAGTGCCTCAGAATTGTTCCTTATAGCCGCTGTTTTCTTCCAGCATCTAGTCAAGGTTTTTGTCTGTCATGTCTCTGTACCTTCATTTAGTTTTCAACAGTCGCCCAGCATTTTTTTTTTTTTTTTTTCCTTTAATGACACTGACTTTTTAAGTGGGGGACAGAGTCTCACTGTGTCACCCAGGCTAGAGTGCAGTGGTGCGCCCTCAGCTCACTGCAACCTCTGCCTCCCGAGTTCAAGCGACTCTCCACCTCAGCCTCATAAGTAGCTGGGATTACAGGCAGGCACCACCACACCCAGCTAATTTTTGTATTTTTAGTAGAGACGGGGTTTCACCATGTTGGCCAGGCTGGTCTTGAATTCCTGACCTCAGGCGATCCACCTGCCTTAGCCTCCCAAAGTACTGGGGTTACAGGTATGAGCCACCACGCCAGGCTGATGTTGACATTTTTGAAGAGTTCAGGCCAGTTTTCTTGAAGAATATCCCATACTCTGGGCTTTTCTGACAGTTCCCTTGTGATTCAATTAATGTTAACATTTTTTGGCCAAAGGACGATAAGATGATGCTCTGTACCTACCACTGTATCACAATCTGGAGGGACAAAATAACATTTTGTTCCTATTGGTATCACTAAGAAGGTTAAGGTGGTATCTGCCAGATACTTTCCTTGTAAAATATCCTTTTCCCTTTGTAATTTAGAAAGTAATTTTTGGATATTTTGACATATTATAATATCCATTCCTTAACCTTTCACTCTATGGTTTTAGCATTTATTGATGATCCGTGTCTAATTCAGTTATAATATTGGTGGTTGCATAATAGTGGTTTCCTAATTCTACCATTCTTTCTGCATGTATTAGACCATTTTCTTATGTAAAGAAGAGCTTCTACCTCTCCCCTGTGTATTCATGAATATCACTGTGGACATCCAAGGTGGTTCTGAGTATACAAAAAATGATATCTCTCTTTACTGAACTGCCATTGGATACTATTTTTGTCTTGGAATCGTTTAAAATGGCAGTGTATAGAATCGAAAGTCCTTTCTCCAGAGAGCAACATAAACATATGTCTAATAAATATATTTCCATATTAACCAACTGTTTTATGGGAACAACACACTGACATAATTAAAACGTGTAACATGAAAACTCTGCTGATTTGAGAAGCTCATAGAGTTTTGTTTCTTTTTTTCCTTTTTGCCACTTCAATATATATAGACCTGCACCTGTCAGTCCAGGTAGCTCATATGTGCCATAGCATCTAATGGTACGAGGGACATGTAATGCTGAAAGGAAGGGGAAAAGGAGGTGTTCAGACGAGATATAAGTATGCATTTATCAGTGTTGTGGGGTATTCACTTGCACCTTCCATTGGCTCTCGCAGCCATGTTATCGGCATATAATTCAGTTGAAGATTTAGTACCTGGACATTGTCCTAAGTGGGTCTTGCTTACTTAGCTATCAGACTCAAGTACTTTCAAACAAATTAAAGATTCAAAAGATTTTGGGGATCACCTTGCTTTTTCCCATAGGAAATCACCTTTTGTCCTGTCTTTTTAAGACTATTTTAAGCATATATATTTCAGTATTAAAATCATAGATAATCTTTAAGCTGTTTCCTTAACCTCGTTGGGCTTATTCTTATCTGTAACGTAAAGTTAAAACAGGTTAATCTCAAAAGTTACGTTATCCCTAAGTTTCTTTGATTCTATGCTAAATGTTATAAAGGCAGAAAGGGAAATGGATTATTGTACTTATTTCAAAGCTTGGCTATGATCAGCAAAGTCTTACCTGATCTTCTGGGTAACAACTCTTGTAACAGAGCTGTAAGATATAGAAAACAGTGTTGTACATAGAGTGTGGCATGTCACATGAGACCAACTGTTCTCTGAATAGAAACACACAGTAAGAGCCAGATGTGAAAAACCATTGTATAGAACCTCATATAAACGATCCCTTGTGTCCCTACACTGTAGTTTCCTCAGTAACTCAAAGGTAAAACCCAAGTATCTTGTGTCTAAAAGGATCAAAATGTCACCTTCCTTCTGTTTTATTTGTTACTTGCAGGTTTTGTATAGTTTTATAGAGATTTTTTTAATCACTCATTTGATTTTCATAAAAATTGGGATTGTTTGGAAGAAGAGTCATTAATATTCTTTACAACTTGTTCTTGTTCCTCCTTTTATGTTCTTTGCTGGTGCAGACTTCTCTCTTATGTAAAATATTCCACTGATGCCCTTGGTAGATTTCGAGGTTGTTAAAGAAATTGTAATAACAGATCAGGGAACAGTCAGGGACTGCCTGTCCTATACTGTCTGACCCTGACTAACCATTTTCCTTGTAGTTATAAATCTTTGTGTACAGACTGTAATCCAAAAAAAAAAACAGTTTTTATCAATTTAAATTCAGCAAATCTTTCCAAATGCTAAGGCTTTTTATAACAAGGGACAGAAAAGTTGAGTTGTCAGCTATTGATGCCATTACCTATTAACAACGGCAATGACACTGAAATGATTTTTTGGATTTATGAAGGGAACATTTTACTAATGAAAATAGCAAATGAAAATGGCCACTGTATTAGTCCATTTTCATGCTGCTGATAAAGACATACCTGAGACTGGGCAATTTACAAAAGAGAGAGGGTTACTGGACTTACAGTTCCACATGGCTGGGGAGGTCTCACAATCATGGCAGAAGGCAAGGAGGAACAAGTCACAACTTACGTGGATGGCAGCAGGCAAAAAAAGAGCTTGTGCAGAGAAACTCCCATTTTTAAAACCATCAGATAGCGTGAGACCATTCACTATCACAAGAACAGCGCAGGAAAGGCCAACCCCCATAAGTCAATCACCTCCCACCAGGCTCCTCCCATGACACGTGGGAACTGTGGGAGTTATAATTCAAGATGAGATTTGGGTGGGGACACAGCCAAACCATATGAGCCACAAAGGAGAGATTACCCTTTTTAAAAATCTGTAGTTTGCCCACAATATTTTCCATAAATAAAAATGTTTAGAAATTCTATTTGTGGACATGTAGGTATTTAATATTTGTATATTTAGTTCTTATTTTTTCTCTAAATGGTTATGACCTCTACTAAGTAAAATCAAAACACACACACACGTGTATACACACACATACACACAGACCTGCTTTACCTTGCTTGGGATCATTATTTCCCATGATTAAATAAATAAATTTCTGCAACTGTTTATCTTGGAATACACTGCGTAGAGTTGTCAGTTTGAGAAGCAACTTGATTTCAAATCTGAGTCTACAATTTTAGCATGTTTCCTTGTGACTTCTAGTTTGGGGCTGTTAATTTCCTTTTTGTTCTCTCTACCCTCAGTTTATGAAACAGTGTGGCATTTTGGCAGTTGAATAGGCCCATCATAGCCTCCCAATTTCTGTGTTGTAGAGGATAGTTGCCGGCTTATTAAATGCCCTGCAGGACTCTCAGGGAAGTCTGTGTTTAGTGAATAGTGATGAGTCAATGTTGATTTCTTAGTTTTGACAAATGAACCACATGGTTATGTAAGATGTTAACATTGGGGCAGGGTTTCTCAACCTTGGTGCTGCTGATGCTTTGGCCTGAATCATTCTAGTTTTTTGCTGTGGGAAGCTGCCCTGTGTACTGCTGTTTAGCAGAATCCTGGCCTCTATCTACTAAATGCTAGTAGCACCACCTCAACGCACCCCCTCAACGCACCCCCTCACCCCCACCCTGCCAGTTGCAACAACCAAAAGTGTCTCCCGTAAAAGATACCAGGATGAAATCACTTTGTCAGTCCCAAACTAACTAGAACCAGCAGAGAATGAAAGGAGGAGGGTTCATGGTTACATGCCTGAGATAAAGACTGTCTCAAGGACTTTCTAAAATCGCCCCACAAGAAATTCCTTTGTTAGGACTGCAGCAGTGCACATAAGATGCTCTCAAAAGAACATCTGCCCAGTAATGGCATCTCCACTAATAAACTGACACCAGTTCTGGCGTTGAGCATCTGAAACCAACGAACTATGTTTCCAAGCAGCTTATGTAAACTTCTGCTTTTACCAATAAAAGTTTCCCTCTACCGTCTCCTCTTCAAATGCATCTTGGGTTGTAATCCTCATTTCTAATTCAGAAATAAATTCAACATATTTGGAGATGTTTTTCTCTGATGTTTTTGGTCGACACTCCAAACATTGTTTTATTTCCTCTGGGGTATGACATCATTTCCGGTCGAGAACCACTGACCTAGAGAAAAGCTATCTGCCTGTGCAGTTCCTTTCAAGGGTCCCAAGTGTGAATTTTGTGTATACCTATATTTTAAGCCAGATCATTCTACACGTACCTTCTAAGTCCAGATGAAGTCTGTTAGCCTTTTATGTGTGATACCATCACAGAGAAACCAACACAAGGACATTTACTTTAATCTATAAAGTAAATTTTGGACAGTTTGAGAAAGTAACTTATTTTGTCTTCTACTCTTTACAAAATCTTTATAAGTTTATGTTTTTGCTCTTCAGGATGACTAGGCAGGTTTTTAAAATTCTGACTTCATACAGATTTTAAAATCTTCCTTTTATTTCTTGTGATCACATTGCAGCCGAATTCCCACCCACTGTTCAATTCAGCAGATTTTAACAGAGTCCAGAAGTACAGTTCCTGTCTTTAATTAATCTGCAATTTAGGAAAGAAATTAACGAGGTCTCGTTATGTATTGTTTCCAGGATGGTAGTTTCTTGTTATCTGAGAATTACTGGGCACAGTCTCTTGCCTAATGTTTACTTCTCCATATAGAGTTGACCCTTGAAAAATACAGGTTTGAACTGTGTGGGTCCACTTATAAGTGGATTGTTTTCGACCAAATGCGTATCAAAAATACAGTATTCAAGAGATGTGAAACCTGCGGATATGGGTTCAGCTGGGCCTACTGTGGGACTTGAGTATGCATGGATTTTGCTGTATCTCAAGAGTCCCGTGGGAGTGAGGCTGCAGGGGGCCAGGAAGCAACCCCTAGCATATACTGAGGGACAACTGTACTAATTACTGTAGTTTATTAACTATTCACATGGTTTTCACAATCCTCACAATTGAAATGCCAATTGCCTTCTCTTAAAAATACAACATATATGTTTATGGTAGCTGGGATGTAGGGCTTGCTGAGAAATACTTAATTGCATTCCTTCTGTAGCCATGAATTAGTGTTATTACCTTGAGAGAAAAATGAGTATTCAGGTGGACCTCCTGGCAGCCAGTTAGCCCTTCAGTGTCCAAGGATTTATGGAAAGCACGACATCAAAGAAATCCAAAAGTTACTCGGAACCCTGGCAACTCTCCTACCTCCACACTTGCCATGTAATGCCCTTTGAACTTATTATATTGATAGTTAGATCCCTTTGCTAGAAATTCCAGATATTGAGAATTCTTTAACTGTCTTTATACCTTGTTATATTTGTATAAAGGTGACATTTGTATGAAGCCACCCTCCAATGTGTTGTAACAGAGCAATAATAATGACAACTGATTCCTTCCCCTCCCCTAGCCTTTATGTTATGGATAGTTGCTGACAGGTGAAGATCAACAGAAAAAGAGGAGAAACCCAACATAATTCCAGACTGTGACTATCACAATGGAAGGAGCTGTGATAGCTTTACTTTTTGTGTGTGCATGACATAGAAGGGGAAAATGGAGTTACTGCCAAAACAACAGCAAAAGCAAAACAAAACAAAGCCAACAAACAAAACAAAACCCAGGGCTAAATGACCTTTCCAAGAGATTTTGCTAGGATGGCTTGAAACTGGTGTTTAGGGATGAGGACAGGGTCACCCTTGATACTGAGAGAGAAATATATCTGAGACTTTTATGTATCTCAACAAATAATGGTACTTACAAAGATTATCTCAGTCCAACGAATGCCATCATACTTATCTTTTAACCTTAATAACTTCCTGCTATTACAGTCTATCCCTATATATTTTTTTCTAGAATGATCGAAATGTAATTTTAGCTGAGTTTAATTCTAGTTCTGTTAGGTCTTTACAGAAGCTTGCCTGGTTTTAATTCTTTCCTTCTTTATCGCCAGACAAAAGGAGAGGGAATATACCACTAGGATATAGAATAGTTTGTCATAAAAATGAAGGATTGAAACAGAATGAGAATGTGAATCCCCATACCTTGTCTTCAGTGCTGTCAGTTGGCATAGGTGAGCAGTTTTAAAAGAGCCAAAATAATGGAGCTTGCATCTTAGGGGCTAGACAGAAATTTCAGAATGTTCAACCTTTAAGCACAGAAGAATCTATAGTATTTTGAAAGAGTAGAACATTCTACAGCCTCCCTTGGTAATTCACACTAATGCTTTAACAACTTTCAGCATCAGGAAATTCTTCCGTATGAGCTACAGCCTAAATTCTTCATGCTGCTTACGTCTGTTTCTTCTTGTTCTGTCCTCAGTGGAGAGATCGAACAGCTGGTCACAGGCCCCTATGCGAGAGCCATTCACATAATTGAAAACTGTTATTAAATCGCCCCTTCAGCAGTGACTCTTTCTTGCGTGTTTTCTCTCTCTCTCTCTCTCGGAAGATTCCAGAGCTGATTAACATGTTTCTTTACTGATGACCTTCTCAGCCTTTAGTATGTTCACGTGCACTAAGAATTTTAAGAGGCAGATATAATGTGCAGTATTTCTTTAATTAATTTGACCTTCTCATGAAGCATTTTGCTGGACGATTGATCTGCTGGACATTACAGGGAAACACTGACTCAGAGATTTTACTTGAGTAGGAACTCTATGTGAGCCTACAGTACAGAACAAAAGAAGGTAATCCAGTTACACTGTCTGGAGAAACAGAGGTACATTCTCAGCAATTATATTTGAAGAATAGTTTTCTAAATGACAATGGCAAACTAAGCCGTGTCATATGAAGAAGAAATAAAAAGAATAGGAATGAAGAGGCATAGACAGACAAGACAGCTCTGGTAAAATATTTAAAGAGCTGTTCAAAGAAAAGAACTTCTGGGTTGCTGGTCAGATGGATGATAAAAATGACAATAACAATAGCAAACATGATTCTTGCTATGTCTCAGACACAGTTCCAGTTGCCTTTCATTTGTTGACTCATGTAATCGTAAAATAACTCTATGAAGTAGGCACTATTAATATTTCCACTTCGTAGCAGAGGCAAATTAAGACACAGAGAGATTAAGTTATTTTCCTAAGGTCACACAGCCAGTGAGTGGTGAAGCTGAGATCTGAACTCCAGTGGTTTCACTCTGGAACTTCTACTCCTATATGCTGTGCTAATGGATTTCAGCTCAATGTGATGAAGCACTTTTGACAGGGTTATCTGGACATAGATGTTCAAGATCACCTTCTAAGGATGCTTCCCAGGTCTCTCACATGAGTGGTGTAGTGGCTGTAAGCACACACTGACATGGGTAAGAGTTTGGATTCAATGAATGCTGAGTTTGGACTCAATGAAACTTGAAAGTCTTACAGCTCTGTGGTGCCATGCCAAAAGGATGAATTGACTTGCATGATCTTTTTCATCTTTAGATTCCATAATTCATTATAAACATTTTTTTCCCCACAAAGTACCTCTGCGATGGAACTCTAGACAGAGAAAAGTGCTCAGCAACAACTTTTTAAAATTTAACTTTTAAGTTCAGGGGTACATGTCTAGGTTTCTTATGAGGTAAACTTGTGTCATGGGGGTTTGTTGTACAGATTATTTTGTCACCCAAGCTGAGTACCCATTAGTTATTTTCCTGATCCTCTCCCTCCTCCCACCCTCCATCCCCTGATAAACCACAGTGTGTGTTTTTCCCCTCTATCTGCCCATGTGTTCTCATCATTTAATTCCCACTTACAAGGGAAAACATACAATACTTGGTTTTCTGTTCCTGCATTAGTTTGCTAAGGATAATGGCCTCCAGCTCCATCCATGTTCCTGCAAAGAACATGTTCTCATTCTTTTTCTGACTCCATAGTATTCCAGGGTGTACAGGTACCACATTTTCTTTATCCAGTCTACCACTGGTGGGCATTTAGGTTGATTCTAGGTCTTTGGTAAACAGTAGCATTCGATCAGAAGTTTGAACTGATATGATGTTGCAGCTAGGAAATCCAAAGTTAAACAGTTTATTATAGTGTTGCTAAATTTAGAATTAGGGGTAATGACTGGAGTACTGTTGAGGTGATCAGTGTTATAAGCCAAATGACCTGTCAGTCTAAACCCTCTTGCCTTTCTATCTGAAATGTGGATATGTCCTTTATTAGCAAACCACATTACAAGAGAAGCAACTTGGGTTTGCAGCTTAAATACCCATTACTTGTGTGATACTAAGTATTCCCATGTCATATATTCAACTGAAATTGGCTGTGGAATAAGTAATGCTTCTTGCTTCTTGGAAAAGCAAATGAAAATCATCTCTGGAGAAAGCACTTTTATTCTAGGCTCAAACTTTTATTTATCTCTAGAAAATATTTGTAAGGTCAATTTAGTATGTAGTAAAGAACATTAAGCGCACAAGAAATCAAGGTGGAAAAAGAAAGAAATCAAGGTGAATGAGAACCAGAAGAAATAGCAAATCATAGAAGCAGACCTACAATGACATCATATTCCAGAATTATTAGATTTTTTTTAAAATTATGCAGTTAGAAAAAAAAAAAAACAACATTGAAAAATATCTGCAGGGAACTACAAACTTGAGAAGTTACCTTAAAATGACCAAGTAGTATTTCTAGATATCAAAAGTACAGTAATCAAAATTTTAACCTTTATGGGTTTACAGCAGACTGGCAAGAGAAATGGATACCCAGACAGTAAGGCAGAAGGAATTAGAAAGAATGAAGCAAATAAGGATTTTTAAAAAGATGTGGGGCAGACAGGGGGAACTAGGGAAGGCCTGTTCAGAGAAATATAGATTGAAGAAGTCTAACATTTATCTAACAGAGTTCTGAAAGTAGAATAGAGAAGGAATGGAGAAGAGGCACTATTTGTTGAGAGAATGAGAAGATTCCAGAGCTGATTAAAGACTCTAAATCACATGTTTAAGGAGTCCAGTGAATCCTAAGCAGTCTAAATCAAATCCTAGAAACACAGCACAAGATAGGAAAAGGATAGATTATCTTTAAAGGAGGAGCAGTCATCTTTACTATTGACTTCTCAACAGCAACAGAGATACATGAAAGTGGGGTAATATTTCAGTATTCAAAACAAAATAAAACAAGACCCAAAACCTTTCCACCAAAAACTTTATACTTGGGCCAGGCACGGTGGCTCATGCCTATTATCCCAGCACTTTGGGAGGCCAAGGCGGGCAGATCATTTTAAGTCAGGAGTTCGAGACCTGCCTGGTCAACATGGTGAAACCCCATCTCTACTAAAAATACAAAAAGTAGTCGGGTGTGGTGACGTGCGCGCATAGTCCCAGCTACTTGGGAGGCTGAGGCATGAGAATCACTTGAACCTAGGAGGCAGAGATTGCAGTGAGTCAAGATCATGCCACTGCACTCCAGCCTGGACGATAGAGCTAGACTCATTCTCAAAAAAAAAAAATATTTAATGAAGATAAC
>NW_016808868.1:406142-427833 GCF_001698545.2 Rhinopithecus bieti | reverse complement strand
TTTTTTTTTTTTTTTTGTAAAAAGTATTTTCAGACAATCAAAGCTTGAGAAATGTACCACCAACAGCTAAAGGAAATTCTAAGGGACATATTTCAGGCAGAACTAATCCTAGATGGAAGATTGGAGATGAAAGAAAGCAATGAAGAGCAAAAAAGTAGTCAATATATGGGTCAATCTATCTAACAATATAAAAAATTAAAACAATCCTATAGGGTTGGAAAAAATAAGGTATAATTAAAATTCATGAATATAGTAACATATAAATCAAATGATGGTATTTTGAGATTGTTGAGATCGTTGTCCTCTCTGGGATGAATGGTATTTCTTACATTTAGACTTTGAAAGAGAGAGAGAAATAGGCAGACAGAATCAACAGGGCATCATGGAAACAGCACTAAGCCAGGAGGTTTGGATTCTATTATCAGCTCTGCTGCTAGTTGTATGGCCTTTGAAAAGCTACTTTTCTGATCTACAAAATCAGTTTGTCTATTAGATAAGGCTTGGGAACCAGATGAATTTTAAAGCCCCTCATTATGATTCTATGAGAAATAGATTATCTAGAAAAAAATCAATTGTCCCCCTCCTTTGAAATTTTATCAGTAAACACCTGCATTTCACTTCTGGCTAACTTTCATGTATCAGTTCAAAAATTAGAATTAAATATAGTCTCGCTCGGGTGTGTAGTTTGCTTTACCTTTCTCATTTGTTGTTTTGTTTTCTTTTGTTGTCATCTAGTAGCCAAAAGAGTAATGGCAGTTTACCAAAGCCTTAGGAGTAGGTAGCGCTTTGGATATTAGGGAGCATTTGCAGAAACAAGCTGTGAAAAGCCAGCCTAGCTTTGCAACCATTGTTCTTTCTTTCTTTTTTGTTTAACTTATTAATTGAACTGATATACAACTCCTTTGCCATCTTGCCTTCTTTTCTTTCATCCTTTTGTCCTCCTTCTCTCTCCCTCCTGTCTTTGCAGGCTAATAATAAGCCTGAGATTGAAGCGGCCCTCTTCCTAGACTGGATGAGACTGGAACCCCAGTCCATGGTGTGGCTGCCCGTCCTGCACAGAGTGGCTGCTGCAGAAACTGCCAAGCATCAGGCCAAATGTAACATCTGCAAGGAGTGTCCAATCATTGGATTCAGGTATTAGGAACAACAAAAAAAAAAATGTCATTTTTTTCTCATCATTTTTCACCTTTTTATGACTTGATCTTTTATCTCCTGTGCCAGTTGCTGTTAGTTCATCCCTCTCCAAAGTGGGAGAGAAGGCGATTGGGCTGGAACATCGATCATTCCTGTCACCCTCCTGATCGCTAGGTTATTTTGGTGGATCTCACTTATTAGGCTGGTGTCCCTTTCCACCTTCACTCTTCAGCTCTTCAGAGCCACATTTTTGGTTGAGCAGGACAAAGCGCGTGTCTTCACAGAGGTATTACAGATGAACTGTACCTCCTCCTTCCTGGAACCAAAACATTTTACCATCTTTCCTTTTCATGGTCTTTTCTGTTTATAGAAACTTCCCAAGCATCAGTTATAAAACTGAGAGATGATTCTATTCTGGGAGGAACCATAATAGTAGCTCAGTCTCTCATTCACTTTGCACCATTTTTTTTTTTCTCCCTTAAGTAACAGGAATTGTTTTCAGCATCTGAGAACTTACTTCTTTATCTGTGAATCTGATTACATTCTTTGTATATTATCCCAATGAACTTCTAAAGGAATAAAAAGTATGCAAGTAAATGGAAGATTCACAATGCAGCTAAAAAACAACCAGTCCTTATATATTTCTAAGTGAAAGACACAGGAAACATAGCAGGTTATTCTCATATTCTTAAAATATCATGGAAAACAAGGCTAACTAAATCTTTAGCCCTGTTGACCTGTTTGGGGAGACCGGATTTTTTTTTAATGAATTAATCCCCCTTAACAGTAATCCTAAATCCTAATTCTGAAACTGTGATGTCTTTAAATGTGTGAATCAACATCAAGGTTTCCATAGTGATGAATAAGCCACAAAGTTGTAAACTAGCTATATGGTCTATGCCTGTGCAGAATCCACTTAGCAGCTAAGTAAACACTCTTTTCCAGTTATGTGTGAACTGGTTTTGTTACTTTATTTTCTAATAACTACCTTGTACTGTTGCATGCTTTTTATTCATAGTGCTTTTTAACTTTTGGTGTTGATCCTTCCATAGTCATGCTGTTTACAAAGAGGTTTTACAAAAACTTTTTGAGGTTTCTGAAGCCTAGATAGACAACAGTGAATAGGCAGTGCTTGCAAGATACCTTCTTTCCTTCCTGGTTTCGTGGCAGGTAAAAATGATGCCATGGGGGTGGGGAGTGGGGAAGGGAAGCCACAAGTGACTGCTTTAGATTTCTAAGCTATCTTTTCTCTGCTTCCTTAGCTAGTGCGCTTTTGTATACAGGGGAAATTTTTATAAACTAAAGAGTAATGCTTTGGAGGATCTGAAAGAGCACTTTCGCCTGCAATTCTTTTGCCCTTAGCAAATTACATTATTTTAGGACTCAGCACTTCTCATTCCTCCTTTCCCCTCTTGAAAGATGGTTGGGATCTAAAAAAGATAGCTTTCCTTCCCACTTCTCCATATGTGACATAAGAAATATGTTTATGTGAATTGGCTAAGGTTCTTATCTGAGAAAGCAAAAGGCAGGAGAGTATGAAACAAAGAATATCACATTCTGATAATGGAGGAAATGTACCAACTGGTATTTACAAATTATAAATTCTTCCATCTAATCCAATTTTCATTTTCTCTTGGGGCTTCGGTTATCATTTGTAGGTAATGTGGTGAGACATTTCTGAAGAGATAGAGATAAAAGAGGTCATTCGAGTAACTGAAGATGAATCGTATCAGTCAATTAGAAAACATTATTAAAGTGAGACTTGTTTTAATTGCAAGTTCTTGTTCACATTTCTTTTGTCTTATGAAATTGCTTTATCTTGACAATTTTTTGAAAATAATTGCTTCAGAAAACTTTTGTCCCCATGATGGGTAAGGGGCATGCACAGCATCAGTCTGTCTCTCCTGGAAGTTCTTTTAAATTTGAGTATTTGGTTTTCAAGACTGGAAATTTGCCAGTACCTTCCTACTTAATCTCAAAGAGTTCCTAGTGGAGTTTAAATAAGAGCCGAGTTTTTCTTCCCTCCTTCCATATGTTTATAGGATAATCTTTCTGCCAAAATGTTTTGATACTGTAGGAGAGTCATCGGAGAAATCTGGAGGAAGGAAGTTAATCACTTACCTTGAGGGACTAACGAACATTGCATTCTGTTTCTCGAATTAGAACGTGGTAGAAGGTTTATTAAAGAGTGTTCTTTGGGAATTTGATTCGAAGAAATACATATGTGTTTGTTTTTGCTCTTTATCAGGTACAGGAGTCTAAAGCACTTTAATTATGACATCTGCCAAAGCTGCTTTTTTTCTGGTCGAGTTGCAAAAGGCCATAAAATGCACTATCCCATGGTGGAATATTGCACTCCGGTAAGTTAGACACCTGCCTGACTTCAGAGTTAGTTCACCTGGGATACATTTCAGTTTTGTACAGTACTGCAGATCATGTGTAATGCTGTGATTTGTCCCTTCCCTAGATGTTCCCCAGCTAAAGTGGCTCTCAACTGTAGGCTTCAGGATTTACCCTATCCCTGGTGCCTAGGGAAGTGCCTGGCACATATGGAACATGATAGACCCTCAACAAATATTGTTGGATAAATAAATAGGGTTTTCACTCTGTGTGCATGAATGTATCGAAGATGTTTTCACATTTATTTTGCACAGCCTTAGAGGCTGTATGGGGCGATCTTACGGCCATGAGGCATGTTGAGTATGGGGTATGGTTCTAGGTTCCCCCAAATTCATAACCTACCACTTTTAATCAATGTTGCTTGTTCATTATCTGTCCTACATACTAACAACATTTTAAAAATCCATTTTATATGCTGACACTTACTAAATGCTAGGCATTTATCTTTTAAACTACCCTGTATAAAATAAGTACTATAATTTTTATCCCCTCTATACAGATGAGGACTCTGGGGTCCTGAGGTTAAATAATTTGCTCAAGGTTCTATAAGTAAGAGTTGAAGCCATCTCCTAAGATGTTGTTCTAGGAAAATGTTAAGTGGCCAATAGAACTGTGAAAAATCACTGGTGCAATGGCAAGGGCGTAGACTTGGTGGCCAGACAGACCTGAGTACAAATCTCCATAAGAATTAAAGACAGGCTCCTCTCAGGTTTGTTTTCTCTAAAATAAACGTGTCCCTGTTTACTGTAGAGCCACCCTTCGTGTTTCTCCTCTCTTTCTTTAATTCTTACATTCTCCTCTTTTCTAAACTTTATATGCTTGCTATTCAAGATATGGTCTGTTGACCAACAATCATATGTCTATTGGCATTACCTGGGTCTTTATTAGAAATGCAAAACTGCAGGCCCCAACTCCTGATGCTCTAAATCAAAAACCGCATTTTAGCGAGATCTGCAGCTGTTTCCCATACACATCAAAGTATGAGAAGCTCTGCTTTAGAGCATCTCTCTCTTCCATCATCAGAGTGATCCTCCCAGATATTTGCCTTTCTCACCTTTATTCCTCTTATAGAGATGGTCAGTGATTGAGAATGTACCATGCTGTGAATAGACCAAAATTTAGTGGGTGAAGCATGCTATCATTATGTACTAAGTAGTTTTAAAATATCATAAAGTGTGGTAAAATTTAACATCACCTTTTGACCTTAAGACCTATAAACTACCACTTATTGAGTAGCCTAGTAAGCTTGTATGCTTCATTTATTTATCATAACAACATGTCGAAGTGTTATTGCTCCCATTTTACTGATGATCAGAGCCTCTGAGAAGTAAATAACGCATCCAAGTTAGCACATGCCAGGCCTGGTTTCAGAGCCCCATTTGTCTGATTCCAAAGCCTTTGCTCATGACCACAACTCCTTAATTACAAAACAAGTGTCATGGAGCAGAAGACTGGAGTTGTCATTAGTTTTGAAATCATACTGTCCTAAATCTGATCTCACCATGATCTCCCTTTTAGACTACATCAGGAGAAGATGTTCGAGACTTTGCCAAGGTACTAAAAAACAAATTTCGAACCAAAAGGTATTTTGCGAAGCATCCCCGAATGGGCTACCTGCCAGTGCAGACTGTCTTAGAGGGGGACAACATGGAAACGTGAGTAGTGGCAAAAGCAGAACAAACTCTTGTTTGATGTATATTTGAACTCCTCTCAGCTGAACACCCTCCTTCACTCCCAAATGCAAACAGTCTCTTCTATTTCTTTCTTTTTATTTACATTAGCTGAAAAGAGAAAAGTAAGCTGATGTCCAATTGCCATTTCCCCACTTCACTTGACAATTTCTTTTTCCAAAAGTTAAACTTTATCTCACAGGGGGAAAAAAAAAAACCACAACACAATACAGCCACTAATTGCCTTACAAGCCTTATAAGAAATATGGGACTGTTTACAAATGAGGGATTCCAGTATTTCATTTTGATTTTCCTCTCTCACAAATCAGTAAATGTGTGTCTTTTTGTATCTCATTGTGTGGTCATATCTACTCACTTGTTTCTACTCAAGAGAAAATATAATCACAGGAAAAAACTACTTCACAGTAAGTAGTAATGGTTCTCACGATCAAAGGGATGTCTTCACCTCTTTTAAACCTGCTCCTCTTTTTTGCCTTAACTCTGATGGCAGTCACACAACTGTTTGTTTTCCTTTTAATTCACTTTACACCTTGGTTTGGCTATTGCTTTCCATGGTTCATACTTAATTGGCTGGATTTTATTTATTTTGACCTTTCAGTAAATTTTTTTTGCAGCTGAGTTTGCGTGTGTCTCTTCACCACCTCATTTTTTGTTTTGCAGTCCCGTTACTCTGATCAACTTCTGGCCGGTAGATTCTGCGTGAGTACTTTTGCTGAAGGGTGCTGCTACCACCAACACATTCGCTTGCTTGGTTTTCTTTTGTTCTATTTGTTTGTTTTGTTTTGTTTTGTTTTATGGACATATTAATTCCCTTTCCTTCATTTCAGTTTGTTTTATTCTTTTCTTGATGAGATTTTGAAAGTACTATCTACACAGATCAGGAGAATCAGAGTGGGTTTTTTGGTTCCTCCACCAGGTGAAATTCAAACCAGCAGAAATCCTGGCTTGAATTCAAATTATAATCAAAGAAGTTACTGGAGTTTTAGCTGTATTCCTGGGAGACATGTTTATATATTTCTTCATATAAAAGCAAGGAAGAACCTTCTGATTATATCATAACATTCTTTAGCCATACTTCTTGAGATTCGATGCTTTTTAGAATCTTTAGGGTCTGTTATAAGTGAACTATTAAAAATCAGAATTCGTTTTAAAGTATGATGTTGAGTTTGGCTGAATAATTTTAATGAGGTGTGCGGACTGTTTATCAGGTTATGCCATGCTATTTGACTAATCATTATATACAAGGCTTTCCAAATTTTGAACTAAACTCACTTTACTCTCCTCTCCAAACTAAATATTCAGCTCATAAATAATTATACCTTTGCTCTAGGAGGAAAGTATATTATACTCTTTGTTATTACTATTGGTGTGTATTAATAATACTAAGGTTAGATACCAGCAGATAATTTATCTCAGAGTTTATAATGTTAGAAAACTCTTTTTTGGGGCCTGTGATTTATATATTAGCAAACAAAGTGCCTGTTTTAAAACTACATTATGTAGGGTTGTTATAACAAACTTTTGGTATTTCAAAGTATGCTTTATTTAAATATTTATTGAAAATCAGACGGCTCTATTATGTATAAAGGGGAAATGACCAGTACGGAAGATAAGCTTATGTAAGAATTAAATCTCTTTTTATTGAGTCTTTTTTATTGTTCCACCGTGTAATTTAATTTAAACTAGGTCCTTTTTTAAAAACCCTGTAGTGATAAATGCAAATTATTAATTGAGGTTTATTTTCAGTTTTTATGGGCCTAAAGGAAGTGGAAGGCTTCCCTTTCTTTTTTAAAACTTCGTTATTGTGCCCCTTAATTTTGAGATATGGTAGCTATAGGTAGTATATTCTCTGATTTATTTAATCATCGTGCTTAAAGAACTTTGAGAGTTATTTAGATTCAATTATGTCCTCTGCCTCTTGGAAACTGTTTTTTCTAAGCCAGGTAGTCTGTTATAGAAGTTACAACTTTTCAAAAATAAGAAACTTTTAAAGAGTTGATACACTACAGTTTCAGCTTGATTGGATCGTGATAAGTGAATGGATTTACTCTATGTTGAAATAAGTTTAACCAAGTAAGAAATCCAAACGACAAATATGCCAAAGAACAGTTGTTACGAATACATAGATAAAAGTAGCACAAAAATAATAAAGAGTAATTAACAGTTCCTTGAAAGGCAAAAAGGACCTACACATAAGCTAATGAGAAAAAAAAATTATGACAATCAGTTTAAAGTAACTTAAGTAGAAGATTTTGTCTTTCTTAAACGCTGAAATACTTTAAAATTAATAACAACTTTTATTTAAAAATCTTTTCTAACAACTAAAACACACCTCCCAATTTGTCTTTTTATGAAGAGTTGGTTAGATTATTCAGAAATAGTGGGAAGTTTTAATTTTGAGGAAGAAAACAAACCTAGCAGACTAAAGTCTGTGTTCTCTTTAATAGTAGTAATTATATTTAAAGTATTTATTCTTAGGATTATAAATACTATATAAAATATATTACAAAGCCATCCTATTCAGGCATAAGAGCCAGGTCCTAACGTGTTTTATTTTGCAAGAATTTTATCTAATGTTAACAAATCCTATGATGATTGCAGTATTTAATCCATTTGATATGGATCACAGAATTTGAAAGTTTCCAGAGATACAGACTTTTTGGTTTTCCTTAGACTAAACTCTTATTTGCTTGTGTTTATCATATTACTTTAAACTAAAGCTACCATAGGCCTTTATATTGTTTGTCGATAAGTGAGCCAGTCAAACAATATTCTTTGAGCGATTCTGCATTGAAACCTAAATGAATGTCAACTTTTAATTAATAGAGTTTTCATGAAAGAAGGTGGTGGTGGGTGGGATGGAATTGACCAAGTGGGTCATTAACTCTAATAGTAAGTGATCCTTCTGGGTATATGGTTTTGTATTTAGGAAGTGGGAAGGGGGAAGCAGTATTATTACCTTCTTTTGGAAGTGTTTTAGAAGGCTTTGCACTTAGTTTTCTTTGTGGACTAAGTGGCTTTGTATTTTACTAATTCCTGGTTTTAAATGATTCATCTCTGACCAGTACTCCCTTTTGGCTCATTTTCTGGTTTAATAAGTACCTCTTTTAGTGTATATTTTTTAAGATTTCTGCTTATTATAAGTTCTTGTGCGTATGCATGCTGTGATAGGCGCCACAGATATTAATAAGAAAAATAACATGGAATTATCCTGGAGGCTAAGAATTAAAGCTCTGTATAAGATTTTCTGTATAAAATGGTATTAAAGTGTTTTGGATTTATATGCCTCTTTTCTTGGTGTACTTATGCTCCAAGGTCTTAGGCTTTCTTTCTTCTATACACTTCCAGGGTAGCAACTGTTATAAGGGAAAACACTACTAATGTATTTTCCCTGATGGTAGGCTTTTTGCTTATTAAAAAATATGTAATTGAAAGACTGGTCTATTCCAAAAGATAGTTCTTTTAATACAAATAATCCAAGTATTAATTTATCTTGATCTGCAATGAAGATTTCAAAACAAACCTTAGCATTTTTCTAATAATGGGCTATGCCAGGGTTCTAGAAGATTAACAGATTAACTCTCCAAAACTATAGTGAAGATTCACATGGAAATCTTTGGATCTGCTTATTAAATTGAGTAGTCATCCTTTTGTTTCCTCTTGACAATTTAAACGTCTTTATACTCATTTCAATTTGATTATGATTACACTTGACCTAGATGACATTGGTTTCATAAATAAGACCTTTATCTCTCAGGGAAGAATTCCAGTTCCCTAGTTATTTGCTGTAGTGTGTTGTAATTATTTTACTGTAGTATATTAAGAAATAGGAATTTCTGGCACATTTTCTAATGCAAGCTTAGCTACTGGTAACTACATCTTTTTCTTTTTTAATGTAAGAAGAAACAAACACATTCTCCTTAGTGTTTCAACCAAGTCCTTCAGTGCTACTTGGACATTGGGCTAAACCAGGGTCCTCTCTGAATTACGTTATTGTTGACTTTTGGATTTATGCCTTTACCTAAGGGCTTTCTGTGTCAGCAGAGAAATGGAAGAGACCTTTTGTGCTATTCCAATTAAAACAAAATGTACAAGCCTAAACTGGTTTTCAGAACAGATGGTTTTTTTTCCTAAGGTTAATCCAAAAGATACTATAAAAACTTCAAGGATAATTAATAGATCAGATATGAAAGGATGAAAAAATGTTAACCCTACCAGAATTCTAGCCTATGGAGATAAGAAAAGATAGGTGTTTATATACAAAAAGCATACAGACTATTCCTGCTGATGCTCTCCTTATTTTCTCACCTGTGTTTCAGCACACAGTATCCCTAAGAAATATTTCAGATATCATGACATTCTATGAAATGTAGTCATTCTTTTTAAAAACCTCACAGTATAATCCTGGGTCATTCTATTTTGTGCTAGAAATTAGTAGTATAGTCTTGCTGCTGACTTGGAAGATACATTTCTTCTTTACAAGATTGCATAGATCAAGACATCTTGATACATGGAGTCTTAAGAAGTCTTGTACTAGAGTAGCCTCTTTGAAGCTAAAATAATTGTAAGTATCTAGGCAAATGTACAGCTTTCATTCAATAAGAAGATAGCCTATAAATGGTGCAGGTGTAAACTATTTAAATTTTTAAACCACATAGTGCTAACACAATTTCAGAACTATAGGATGTGAGAAATTAAAAAGTAGGAGGGCAAAATGCTACCTAGAAACTGTCTCCCCCAACCTTTTCTATGATGGGAATTTTCCAGAGAAGCTTTTGGCCTCTCTTCATGGCTTTTAATAAAAGCAGAAGTATGAGAAATCATCTCACAAACCTGGATTTTAAAATACTTGATAATATTTAAGATATAGGAGCAGCTAAATGTATACATTATCCATAGAATTAGAATAAAAGCATTCTAGGCCATGTGTATAACATAACTGTGTGGTGGGTTTTTTCTCCATTAATGGATGGTATCTGTGACTAATCACATTTTCTGCCTTATAGGCCTGCCTCGTCCCCTCAGCTTTCACACGATGATACTCATTCACGCATTGAACATTATGCTAGCAGGTATGAGACTAGTTGAATGCCAGGCAAATATTGATTGAAATAACTAACCAAGGAAAGCTAACCTATAATATTTTAAACAAATCTTTTCTTTTTTCCCCAAACTTGTCTGATTCCTACTAATCAACTTGCCCTCTAACGTGCATGCCGTTCCACTGCATGTTGTTTTTGGTCACCAACAAGAACATTAGTCCAGAATAATCTTCCCTAACCCTGGCTTTTAAACATTTCCGGTAGCCTTGCTATGTTTTTTTTATACTGAGCACATTTACTAAATTGGCTTACAAGTAGTCTAACCTCCTCAGAAAACTGCTAGACCAGACATTCATATATGAAAAAATGATTATTATGTAGAGAATATGAAAGTATCAGCTTTCCATTTGTGTATTTATTTTACATGACATACTGTAAATAAGAGAATAATTAATTTTCCTAATCTTTGGACCTTTCTGTCTCATCTTCTTTGTGTTTGAGATGATTTTATACCTAAAACTGAATTACTAATTTTAAAATATCTTATGCTTGTTAAATCAATCCGTAAGAGTTTGGTTAACCTTTTTTTTAGTTGTAAACAAACATGCAAACAAAAAACCTGTATAACTGCCTGAGGTGAAGAAGATTTTAAAGGTAAAAATTGGTGGCAGAATGTTTAGAGAGCTTACTGTGCATCCATCCTTTGTCAATATTCTAACTGCTGGACATGTTTACCAATCGCGAAAAGCATTAGCTAGCTGTGTAAGTCTGTCATCAGCGGAAAGTAGTAATTGTCCTAAAAGAAAAGGGGTAGTGTAAGGTAGGGAGTGCACTTATTGTTAGGGAAGCTTTTCTTCTGAAAACAAAGACCTGTTCTCAGTGAAAGCAAGATCGATCTGTAGGGGGAAAACTGAAATACAACTTTCCTTAGAATTTATATCATAAATGTAGTGCTACTAACTAGCTGTGGTCTACCACACACTGCCTCAAATGGTTAAGCCAACACACACATCCTTTAATTTGAAGGATTCCTTTCTCTTCTTGCCATGATTTATCCTTTAGTTTTCAGGAATGTTCGATTAGGTCTTGAATAGATTCTAAGAAGTCACATAAGTTTTAATGAGCTTTTACGTTTTTTATCAGGCTAGCAGAAATGGAAAACAGCAATGGATCTTATCTAAATGATAGCATCTCTCCTAATGAGAGCATGTAAGTATCCCATCTCTTTTTACAAAATGTTCCTGACGATGAAATTGCTTTGAGGGATTTAGAGGTAGGATAGCACAGGATATAGGAATTAGCATCATATTCATTTGATCTTTTAAGGAGCCATTCATTTACTTTTTTCCTTTAATTCTTAATGCCCTGGCATGGAATGAGCTCATCCAAATTCTGGCATTATTAGCATTCAGAGTAGCAAAAATAGTTTGCCTTATTCTTACTTAAACTTATTTCATACCATATGATTACAAATTGCAGAGTCCCAAGTACTTATAGTAATGCTTAATCTTTGACCAAACCTGCCAGATATTTAAAGGGATAGGATATTAATTTTAAAGTGATGGCTAAGCACTATTTTCTCCACTCATGGGGAGTGGAAACGTGATCTTGGTATAGCATGGCCAGTCACATATGGTAGGTTAGTTAGGCGTTTTCCTTCAGAAATCCAAAGAAGTCGATTTTTGTGATTTAGCATCTTCACAAGATAAACAAAGTGAGGCAATCTTATGAAAGGTTTCCAGAGGAGAAGTACAAATTCAGGTCGCAGTTCGTTAGCAGGATGATAAGCCAACCCTGCTAAACTTTAAGGACAGAGATAGAGTGGTGCTAAAAGCAACAGGGAACACAGCTATGGCAGGGAAACTGAGGCTTCATTTTAGAGTAAGGGCAGTGTTCACAATACAGGGCACAAGGGAACACTGCCATGAACCAAGTAAATGCTGACCGGGGCTTGAGGTACTGAGAGCAGGCACTGAAGCAAATATGAAGGAAAAAAATAAGGATCTGCCAACTGAATGAATAACAGAAAGAGAAGTATTATGATGCCTTTTTAGTTTGATAAAGTATGGATATCTCACCCATCTTGGAGAATACAGACAAAGGGAAGAATGATAAATTTATCATATGTAGTTAGTGTGGCAACACAAAGTCATGCTCAGATGAGAAAAGAACCTTCATAAGGATTAGGCCAAAAGAAATAGTATCAAAGTGGCATATATATAACTAGTTATTGAAGACATGAGGATAAACAATCTCATCTGGTACATGAACGATCAAGCTAATAATAAAGAATCAAGTCAACCCTCAGTCATTCGTATATGACTTAGTTACCTCAAACAGACAGACAAACAAGCCGTTCCCCAACCATAACTGTGATGCCTTATCTTTCTTAGCTATGGGAAAAAGTATTAATGGTATTAATATATAAGATACTTCAACAGTAAAATGTGTGGCCAAAGAATCAACCAAATGTAAATAGCTTGCGCTTCTTTGGCTCACTGATTTTGACATTAGAAGCTCTAGCACATTCAAATTAATTCAAGTTGTATCTGTATAACAGTGGCTGTCATTCATTGACTGCCTAAGAGAACAGGAAGAAAAGTGTAGTTACAACTCTAGGTTATAATTAAACATGGGAAGTTCTAGCAATAAAACTTCAGAATTTGGAATAAGTGTGATAAATTAGGTGGTAAAACTGCTTTTGTTTTATTTTGAAACTAAGCTTTTAGCTTATTCTGAGGAATAATCTATTTTTGGATAATGTTGGATGGCCCCAAAAAATCTGGCATTTTAGGGGGGGCACATTTTGGGGAAGTGGTGTTGGGGATTGGTTGCCTACTTAATGCTGTTTTTAATACCCAATAATTATTTTTAGTTAGCCTTTTCACATCTAAACCAGTTACTGGCTTGATAGACAAAAATATTCAATGAGGAGGACTTTTTTCTAATTTCAGATTTTTTTTTCAACTGAAAATTAGTGGGTATGGGAGGAGGAGATATTGTGTTTATCATCTTAATGAATTAATTTTTTCTAACCAGAAACAAGGCCTTTAGCCCTGCATTTATGGACAGAATGAAATTCTTATATACTGGAGGTAAACAGGCCTTTCAGGAGCTTTGGAGGCAATGGCATTCAGAAAAAAGTTCTATCCTGTGTATTAGAGGTTCCTAGTTCCAGGGGAGATTGCAGCTGCCTCCCCAATATAAGCCTTTTTGCCCTCCTTTTCCCCCAAGGTTAGGTTCCTTAAAACCATTATGTATAATTTTAAAATAAATAAAACTTATTTTTAAAAAAAACTCTGCCCTGGAGGAATTTGAGATGGTTCAGCTTCTTTTAATCAGTCACCTTAATGGCTTTTTCCCTCAATTTTTGTTTATCTGTCTAACATAACTGAATTAACCAATCATTTCTCTCCGTTTAATTTGTTGGTTGTCATTTTTCTGCCTCATTTATTATATAATTGGTTAAAACTGCTTTACTTGAAGCAATTACTTTTTGGTCTACATTGCCCCTTTTCCACTTAAGAAAATTTTCCTCTGTTACTTTTAGAGCTGCAAGTATTTTTTCCTCTCAGTAAACGATAGCGTGGGGTTGCTGAACAGATTATCTTGACAGGCTTGGGTGGGCCAAAGCATCTATACAGCGATGATTATGGTCTTTAGTATTTTTTAGCTATTGACTAACATCGACGTAGAGTTCCCAGCTATTTCTGTAATTCTTGCCTGTCATTTTTGATCCATGTTATTAGGCCAATCAAATTTCATTTGAAAATCTTGAGCAGAAACACTTTGAATTGTTACCAATAGAATTGGTAGATCAACCTCAACGTATCAAAAGTGTCTTTAGAAGCCAGGAAAAAAGGTCTAATTAATTTGTTAAGGGAGCAATAAATGTTTTATTTTCAAATCACTCCTGAGTCCCTAACCCCCAAAGCAACATAAGGGTTGGGGAAAAACCAAACCTTTGATTTTATTTTCCAGAGGATGATGAACATTTTGTTAATCCCAGCATTACTGGCCAAAGTTTTGAACCAGGACTTCCCCCGAGCCAGCCTCGTTAGTCCTGCCCCAGATTCTTGATTTCCTTAGGGTGAGGGAAGAGGGCGAGTAGGGAGAATCCTAGCAGATCTTGATGGAAGAAAACAGGTGAGTTTTCTTTCTTAGCTTTGTCATTGGTATGGCCAGCAGTGCATTACACTTGCCACACATGAAAAGTGCCAGGAATCTTCACTTAGGAGTCATTTTATGTCTAATTGTTTTCTAAAATAATCTGTTTAGCTCCATTTGCAGATTCTCTCTTTTTTTTTTTTTTGTTTTTTGAAAGAAGAAAATGAATGCAATAGTATGATGAAGAACTCATATTTTAGGTGTGAAGGAACTAATGCTGATGGTGGTATTTGACTTGTTGCATGTGTCTCCAAGGCTTTGATTTTATATTTGAGAATAGAATTTAAGAAAAAAGTAGGTTATTTAATTTTATGATTATATGATTTTTTACATGTGTTTGGCCGTATTATCTACCTCAAACATTTAAGAAAGTAGGACTATTGGCTTGGTCATATTGGGAAACCAATTGTTTCGTCTTATTTTTCATCATCAAACGCAGAAATTATTATTTATATTCACCATCATAGCAGGTTAGTGAGACAATTCCAATTGTCAGCCATCACCTGTAAAAGACATTCATATAAAAATAGCAGAAATTGTAGAAGAGGAAAAAGGCTAAAGAACTCTGACAATGACTGCAGGGAGGACAAAGATGTAAAACTCTGGGGTATTGTATGGTGTCAGGATAATGCAAATCATTGGACTTTTAGTTTTGTATGACATTTATTATGTCACAGGTCCCTGGTTTAAAAAGTCTTCTCACATGATCACTTCTAACTCACAATGTGCCGCCTTCAGACAAATGCCACCAAGCAAGGATTTAAAGTAGTTGTTGCTCAGATTTGTGGGTCTTAAGTACTTTCATCTCTTTGGTTGAGCCCAAGGCACCAAGAGCTCTTAACATAGGCAACACAGTGTGTCTGAGATCAGTGCCCTCGGGAGTATGCCACTTCAGGATGAAAAAGCAAATGGCCATTCATCCATTGCTTCCTGCTGCCACTGCCCGCCTTCTAGCTCTTAACACCTCTGACCTCTGGCCATAGCTACTTATCTGGTTGGCTTCCCTTTAGTCTCTTCCCCACCCTTCCAATAAATCCTCCATACTGACTCTACTTGTACATCTTGCCAGAACCAAGACCCATCATGGCATTCCCCCTTTCACTGGATTTCTGCATGTAGAAAAAATCAAGCTTTTTAGCGGGGCATTCAAATCCTTCCACAGTATTCTCTTGACCTGCTTTTTTGATGCCATCTTCTTTTGTTCTCCCTGTATTCTGGTCATGCTATTGTAGCTACTATTTCTGAATACATCCTGCTCTCATCTACTTTTGGGGTCAAGCTCAAGCTTGAGTCTCAGCCTAACTGCTAACCTCTAACCCACCACTGCCATATCTGACAAAGGAATCCCACCTATCCTCCGTCACATTGCTCAAAATAACTTTCCCCATGGAGCCCTGCTAGATCCCTGCAGTTGGAAGAAATCTGTCTTTTGCCTCTATTCCCAGAGCACTTTGGACCTTTCTCAGAAAATTCCTTGACAGTTTGCCTTTTTATCAGTTATTACCAGTGCCTCTCTTTAATGAGCTAGTGTGTGTCTTTGGGGCATGGACTGTATCTTAATCATCCTCATATCCTCCATAGTACTTAGGATGGTTTAAATACTTAATGGATACTCAGGAAATGTTTGGTAAAACCTGACAATACTGCAAGAACATCACATGAGTACCATCCAGGAGATAATATTGAACTGTTTTGTTGTTGTTGTTTTAATGATAGCTTTATTTTGGCCTTACTTTTAAGATCATTTGTCATTGAAGACCATGGTAGAGAAAACATTTCTTTCCACTTTATTGAGAATAATCAGTAATATCCATTTATGTTAAATCTGTAATTACTGTAGGGGTCAAAGTCAAATTGGAATAAAAAGTTGGAACTGACACTGTAAACAGAATTTGATGTTACCAAGGAGTAAATATGTTTTTGAAGTATATATGATTGTGTAATATATCTTTTCAGCTCACTGGTCAAGAGCCCTGCCTTGTTTGTGGTTAGCATAGTCTCTCTCCATATCATTGCACTTGGGTCACAGAATGTTGGTAAAGAGTACTGATAACTATAATTTATATATCATTTTATTTTGAGCGCACTTTTACATATTTTAGGTCATTTAATCTTCTTACAAACTCTATAGAGAAGAGACTGTCGCCTTTCAGTGAATGAGACACAGGTTCAGAGAGGTTCACAGAGCCTGCCCCAGATTTCCCAGTCAGCCAGTGGTAGAACTAAATTGAAATCCAGACTTTTCTGACTCTAAATAGGCAACTCTACCTTCAACCAGATAATAAAGAAGAGTAAATCTCTGTGAATGTCATTTACATAGAATTGAGGCATATTCTCCGGAATGTTCCTTAACTTAAGGGACTATCTGTGATGACTAAGTGTCCCTGAATAAACCTGTTCATCTACTTGTAGGGCAGTGATAACCACTTTACCTTGGAAGATATCCAAGACCATTCTCCAAGAATGGGATGGTTTGTTCTCTAAAAGAACAAAAAACATAACACCAGGGCTACTTAGAGCTCCAAAATGAGGACTCTGGGTTTGATGCAAATCTTTCTGTAAGTTACCTTGACCTTCACGAAATGATCAGGATGAGCTTCCCTCATTTTCCCTTCATTTTGTCCTATTTGACCTCCTACCAAATTCCAAAGAAATGTCTCCACAGAGTTCCCTTCCCGAAAACAGCCCGTGCGGTTTTCGTTGCTTTGCCCAGTCCTGTCTTCTTGCAACTGCGCAAGGAGCTTCAAAGCCCTAGATTTGCCCTCGCTACCCTTGAATTCAATGTCGCTTAAGGAGCCTTTAATTTGCCATTTCCTATTCTTCCTGAGAAAACCCAGGAAGTCTTTAGATGCCCTCTCTGTGCACAGCTAGCTGGTTGTGTCCCAGGTCAGCATTGGGCTATGCAATCTGACAAATACGAGCATACTTGTAGAGAAAATAAGAAAGGATATTTAAAATTGAGATTGTCCCAAGTCCTTTGGATGCGTACTTATTGATCTGTTAATATATATTTTGTGTTCCTTTAGCTGTGATTTATCTCCAAATAACAGTTAGCAAAAGAGAGAGGCCTGGAGAGCACCATTCCTGACTAGATATTTATTTAATTCCATTAATTGTTCTTATTCATCCCTGCAACCCCCTAGAAAAACAGAGGATGGCTGTTTGAGAAGTGTCTCAGAGGTATCTTATCTCTGTCTTTAGAATTCCATTTCTCCTGGTTGTTGCACATAGTATTCAACAAATATTTGTTGAATGCATTAATGAATACATGAATTGAAATGAAGCTGAATTTATTTTAATTGTAGCATACATGCATGCACTTTTGACTAAAATTCTTTTACAAACCTAATCTCGTAGAGAAAAGCCTTTCAAAAGCTTTTTTTCCTGCTTGCTTTTCAAAATACTCCCCTTTTCCAAACTGCCTTGATTAGCACCAGGCATGGCTTTGTCATAAATTTAGAACGTTAAGAACCCATTTTCCAAATCCCAGGCACTATATGTATCCCACATTGGTGTTCTCTGATTCTTCGTTTATGCCACAAAGATAAGGCTAAAGCTCTGAGTGAAAGCTAAATCTGACTGAGTTTTTCCCATAGTGCCTCCCGTAAGTTTGGATGACTAATGGCATTAGTGAGATAGCCAGTCTATAATATGTCACTTCTGCACCATATTTCTCCTTCATTACCACATATAATTCAGATTCATTTTTATTTCGTAAAGAACCATTAGATGTTGGGTTTTTGCCCCATTGTGTGTCCTTAGCATTGCAAACTCAAGGTTTACTTTTTTTTTCTTGCATTGATTAAAGCCTTGAGTCTCCTGACTTAAGTCTGTAGTGTTCAAATACAGAGATGTATTTTTCTCTGCACTGTCTAAATAAACCAAGACTTGCTCTGAAATTCAAGGTATGATCCTAGCAATGAAAAGGTAGCCTTTCTGAGAGACAAAGACTGTCATTCTACTACCTGCATAGCAAATTGATTAGATTGTTCTCAAGTCGAAAAGGTGGCTAAATAAGTCTAAAGTTAAAGTTGTTAGTAGATGTTATATAATAGGAGGGAACTCTGTAGATTCTTAATACCTACTCAGGACCTTTCATGTGTCGTGCTGGGCAGTAAGACCTTATGAAGGCAAAATTTGAGTTTTCTCTTGTTCCTTTAAATTCCTCCAGTGATTGTGCAAGATTATTATTGTTATAGTCAAAGAAGTTATAGATCAGTTACTGATACCACTGAATTAAAGTAGCTGGGAATCATGATCCTGTTGCTTTACTTTGTAATTGACCTGATAACTTTGGACCTAGTCTAGTAGTTATCAATCTTCATAGCTACAGGATATGTTTATTCAGTGTTCTTTCATTAGGTCTTTGTGTGAGTCTCCAATGATGGTGAAAAAATAGCCAGAATGAAGGGAATCTGAAGAGGTTAGAATGGGCATTCCTATGGAATATAAACAAAGGTGTCAGAGTGAGGAATGGCAGAGTTTATTTGAGGGAAACTGCAGTTGTATTACCTTTCTTAAGAAGGCAAAGAGTGAGAGGAGATGAGACTGGCTAGGTCAGCAAGGGCAGGTCGGGAAGGGTGTGGTACCCACTGCGGAGTTGCTGCCTCCATGCCTAGTCTAGGGAGCCTCTCAAGGGTGTGAGCCAGGAGTGAGGCTGTGATATTGACATGAATATACACCACATGGGCAGCTGTGTGGAGGGTAACTTTGAAAAGGGTGATGGTGGAACAAGAAAATCAAGTTGGGAGGAGTTACATGGGAACCCAAGAAAGAGATGATCAGAGCCTTAAGTAAGGTGACAGAAATGAAGTAGACGGGCTGATCGAGTGATATTTCGGGGGAGGGTAGACCTATTTGATTTGGTAGTTCTGTGGGACTAGGGTAGGAAGGAATGATTCCCAGGGCTGGTAACTACAAAACAAGATGATAGTAGTTGTTTGCAGCTGGGACTGATAATTCAGGAGGAGTCGCAGCAGGTTCTGTCCTTTAACGCAGCAGTGTTTATAGAGGTCCTTCCTGAAGGGCTGAGTAGCTGGAAGATGATAAATGAGGTATGGAAGAGGTCGAGTTGAGATCCTGGTGACATCTCCACGTGTAAATGTCTGACAGTCTGAGAGATAGAACTCTGGTGCTTGTAGACAGGATATGAGCCTGAGATACTAGGTCTGTGAGTCGCCAGCTCACAGGTAGTAGTTGAAACAGTGAGGATGAATTTATATATCCAGGGAGCATGTAGCAGAAGGAGAACATTGGATTTGGTAGAACTCTGGAAGATGTGACTATTAAAATGTGTATTTAATTATTTTTATTTTTAATAGAGAATACATGTACATTATACAAAATCCAAAGGGTTGAAAAAGACATATAGAAAAAAGCGAACCCTTCTCCAACCTTCTCCCCTGGCTGTGGTGTTTCCAGCTCTGGAGGCTACCATCTTGGTTTCTTGTGTTTCCTTCCAAAGATGCTCTCTACACATGCAAATGTTTGCAAACATATTTATGGTTGTTGGGGTTACTTCACACAGTGTCGTGCAGTGTTCACTCTGGTTTTCTCTTTTACTTAAAATCTTTAATTTTCACATGCTGGAGAAATGTGCCAGAAGAAGAGGAAGGCAGACCTTGGGAATGATGGGAGCATTTCCCCACAGGAGGCAGAAGAGAGAAGGGTTAGGGAACTAAAGTATGGGAGGAGGTGTGACCTTGAATGAGAGAAGGACTGCCTCTGAAGACAAAGTGGTAGGTAAGGAATTTAGGGTAAGGAAGGGAGGAAAGAAGGATAATGGAATGAATGTTAAAATGTCCAGTAGACATCATTGGAAATAATTCAAGACCGATTCCTACGGCTGTTCCCATGTGTTTAAAGTGGGAGAGGAGAGGAAAGCGTGGTATATGATATATTTAACAAAACTAGGCATTCAAGTTACTTGGTGTATTAGTCCATTTTCATATGGGGCAATTTATAAAGAAAAAGAGGTTTAACGGACTCACAGTTCCATGTGGCTGGGAAGGCCTCACAATCATGAGGGAAGGTGAAGGAGGAGCAAAAGCATGTCTTACCTGGCAGCAGGCAAGAGAGCATGTGCAGGAGAACTGCCCTTTTAAAACCATCAGATCTCATGAGACTTACTATCACAAAACAGCATGGGAAAACCCACCCCATGATTCAGTTCCTCCCATGATATGTGGGGATTATGAGAGCTATAATTCAATATCAGATTTGGGAGGAGACAACAGGCAAACTATATCATTTGGTGACATGGGCCCCAAAATGAAGGGCTATAGAGCCCTTCTTTAGACAAAGGGGAGCTAGTTTGATCACAGAAATCAGAAAGCCAAGACCTTTTGTGGCAAGGATGAATAACAGCTAACGGGCATACACGCCACATTGAAGAAGCTGTGTAAGAATGGGGTCAACCATCTCAGCTCTACTCAGGCAGGGAGGATAGGAACATGGTAGAAGTGGATATCACCATTATTCACAGGCTCAGTTTCTAACTAGCAGAGCCAATGTAACTAAATTTCCTTTAGTTTATCCAAAGTTAACTGAAGTCTGAGGGGACTGATTCATAGTATCCAGTTCATGGAAGTGAATGGATAACCCAGAATGAAAGTTTATTTCTCCCTTTATCGTAATTATCTCTCTTTTTAACTGCCTTGTATTAAATGTTATCAAGGTTGCCTTAAAGCTTTTTTAGGGGGAGACAGCATCTGGTTTAAGTGCAAATACTAGATCTATTAAAATGAGGAATATATTCATTTTTTAGGCAGACAGCATCCTGTGTCTTACAATCCAATGTCTTAGGAATCACAATAAAAATCGTGTTCTGGTGTGCTTAGAATCTTGGCATCTAAAATTGGATGTTTGTGAGGGCTGCTTCATACTACAGAAGAACTGAAGTACCCCTCTGGCGATTAGAATATTCATATCTTCCAAGTACAGCTGCCATCTCCCTAGAACATGCTGGATGAGAGTTCATGTTCTTACAATCCAATTTCCCCTTATTTTTAGATTTTTCATGAAGACCCTCGTCCTCCTGTTGGCCTTCATTTGCCAATTGTCCCTCTATAGTAGAATTGATTATGGTCATAACTTTCTTTAGCTACTTTCCAGGCCTGAGGATGTAATTCTGTTCAATTCTGCAGATAGTTACTGAGTACTTAATGTAATTTTAACATTGTGAGACTACAAAGATGAATAAGCCTTGTTTCTTACCCTCATGGAGCTCAAAATTTATTTTTAAAAAGTTAAAATAGA